>NW_019154087.1:43463651-43642649 GCF_002288905.1 Enhydra lutris kenyoni | reverse complement strand
CCTCTCTGTCTACTTGTGATCTCTCTCTGTCAAATAAATAAATAAAATCTTTAAAAAAAAAAAAAATCAAGTTCCTTTTTTACTGTACTTTTGAAACTTCCAGCCAATGGGATAGGAGTAGAAGGACAAATAACAAATCACAAGTAACAAATCAACCAAAAACACAATCTACAGCTTCTTTGTTTCACTTTTACATTGTCTCAATACCTTGGGGTGTTGTTTGTCTTGTTTGGTTTTGTTTTGTGTAAGTAGGTTCTACTGCAGGGGCTTGAACTCACCGTCCTGAGATCAAGACCCTGAGCTGAGGTCAAGAGTTGAATGGTTAACCAACTGAGCCACCCAGGCACCCCACAGTACCTTGGGTTTCTAAATAGAACCAGTCACTAAAAAATAAATTTCTATTTTCTTGAACTGTCAAGAAGCTAAATCATTATGAATTCAAATCAAGGTTGCATAAAATCAATTTACATTATATATATAACATCAGAGATTCATTTTTCTTTAAATAAATCCAGATTTCATTTAAGGACATACTGAGATGGTTGATTTTATGTGTCAACTTTGGACCATCAGGTACTCAGATATTTGGTTAAACATTCTTCTGGGTTTATCTATGAGGGTATTTCTAGATGAGATTAACATTTGAATAGGTATGCTGAGTAAAGCAGATTGCTTTCCCCAATGTGGATAAACCTCATCCAATCTGTTGAAGGCCTGAATACAACAAAAAGGCAGAGTAAGGGAGAATTCTTTTCATGCGTAACTGTCTTCAAGCTGGGACATTGGTCTTCTGGCTTTGGGCTTGGACTGGAACTTATAGCATTGACTCTCCTGGGTCTCCAGTTTGCTCACTGCAGATCTTGGGACTTCTCAGCCTCTGATACTGTGTGAATCAATTCCTTATAATGAATCTCTTCATTATATCTATAAATTTTGTCTATCTATCTGTATCCTATTGGTTCTGTTTCTCTGGAGAACCCAGACAAATATACATACCATGATATAAAAGATTGATTATAGGTACATAGATTTTTATAGTATTTAAACATAGTTATGTGCATTGATTTTAGTTTTAAATTCCATGCAATCTTATCTTGTATATTCATCTATAAATAATGAACACACACACACACACACACACACACACACACACAATCTTTGGTCTTTTGAACACTTTCAAATACTCTTGTTCAAATGGGGGAAAAAAAATCTCCCAATCTTCTTTTTTCCCTCTAACCTTTTCAAGGGAATGGACTATTATATACTCCATTTATACTCAGTTTCTCCACTCAAATCCCTAATAGTCATTCAATTGCCTATTAATTTACTGCTCTGTTGAAACTGGTCCAATTTTACCATTCTGTTGAAACAGTTCTTACCAAAGTCACCAATAATCTAATGCAGTGTTAAATCATTTCTTTTTTTTTTTTTAAGATTTTTTTTTTTTTTTTTTTTGACAGATCACAAGTAGGCAGAGAGGCAGGCAGAGAGAGACAGGAGGAGGCAGGCTCCCTGCTGAGCAGAGAGCCCAACTCTGGACTCGATTCCAGGACCCTGAGATCATGACGTGAGCCGAAGGCAGAGGCTTTAACCACTGAGCCACCCAGGCGCCCCAATAATTTCTATTTTTTACGAGAGGTTCTCTATCCTTATTTTGGAAATGCTGCTACTTTCTTTCCTTGGTATTCTCTACTTCCTTAGTTTATTTTGAAAAAGGACTTTGGCTGCCTGCAATTTGATCTCAAACCTTCCAGTTCTTTCCAGCTTGTTTCTTAGCTCAGGTGGAAGACCGTGAGGGCAAACCATTCCCCTCAGGGGAACTGAAATTACCCCCTCAAGTAATAAAGACTGCCCTGAATCAGCAAGATCCCAAATGACAGACTCCAAGACAGTGATTAACCTGACGTTTTCCCACCTGCACAAACCTACCAACTTTTGTCCCACATTTTCCTTATATAAACCTGGAAGTGTTTTCAGCACTTTGTAGACAATCTTTGAGAGACTAGTCTATAGTCTTCCCAGTGTTGGCCTCATCGAACTAAATTCCTTTCTTGTTTCACCACCACTTGTCTCTTTGTCTTCAGGTTTTGTCAGCAGTGAGTGGCTGAACCTGGTCTGTTTGGTAACCCCCTGGAGACAGGCGTTCTTACAAGCCTGCACCCAGGCTACATATGACAGGCTTCTTCTCGTTCCTGTCAAATTCTCTACACATTCTTTCTGTTTCCTTCACCAAATCTGTTTCTTCTGCCTGATCCTTACAGTTACTGCTTTCCAAGGCGACACCATTATTCCACTGCTTCTTCCAGTAATTCTTAAGAAATTCAATTCTGGAGAATAGACTCTCCACAGCCTGACATAGATAAGAGGCCACAGTGAAGCAGATCCACCCTCTGGAATCGCTCTTGGGAAGAGCCCATCAAAGCACTACCACAAGCCTGACGGTGTGCATGCGGCCCAGAGGAGGGCCAGCACCACTCCAGAGTGAGTCCTGCTCTGGGGAGAGGGTCAGAGAATCACAGTGGCCCCACCAGTGGGCTGGGGGCAGGCAGTTGGTCTCAGTGCAGGCCCTGCCCACCACCAAAAGCTTCCCAGGGGGCCACACAGGGAAAGTGCCCTGCAGTTTGGTGCTGCTTCATGTCTGATAAACACCTGGTCTGACTCAATTCAAGCCCACGGTTGCCCCTGACCAGCCCGCTAATGCCATGAGGACCAGACTCTGTCCACAATATGCAGAGAGCCATCGAAGTCTGGACTGAGGGCAAACACAGCTCTGCCACAACAGTAGGACACCCCGGTAGCAACACATGTAGGAGACACTCCTGAAGTGTCAGGTTCTGGGGAACAGGGGACACTGCACTGTAGGACCTCTTCTTTATCAGGCCTCTCCTTTAAGTGCAGGAGATGTAGCTGACTTTCCTATCACAGAGAAACAGACACAGCAATAGACAGAATGAGGAGACAGAGGAATATGTCCCAATGAAAGAGCGGAACATAATCAGAATAGGAGACCTAAACAAAATGGAGATGATTAATATTTCTGATAGTGAATTTAAAGTAATGCTCATAAAGATACTCACTAGAATTGAGAAAGGAGTGCAGAACCTCCATGAGACCCTCAATCAAGAGAGTAGATGCAAAAAAGAACCAATTAGAGCTATTGGGCTCACTGAATGGAAATAAAAATAGACCACCTGAAATGAATAGCAAACAAGAGGAAGTAGAAGAACGGATCAGCCTCCTGGAGGACAGTCATGGAAAGTAATCAAGCTGAGCAGATGAGAGGGGGAAAAAACACACAAAATGAGAACAGACCCAGGGAACTCAGTGACACTGTCAAACATAACAGTCACACGATAGGGATCCCAGAAGGAGAAGAGTGAGAAAAGGGAGCAGAAGATTTGCCTGAAGAAATAATAGCGAAAAACTTCCTGAATCTAGGGAAGGAAAGAGAAATCCAGATCCAGGAAGCATAGAGAGGCTCCAACAAAACTAACTCAAAAAGGTCTGCACCAAGACACAAGGCAAATAAGATGGCCAAAAGTAGCGATAAAGAGAGAATTTTAAAAGCAGCAAGAGAAAGGAAAGCAGTGACATACAAGAGAAACGCCCGCAGCCATCAGTGGGTTTTTCAGCAGAAACTCTACTGGCCAGAAGAAAGCGGCATGATAAATTCCAACAGCTAAAAAGAAAAAATCTACAGCTAAGAATACTCTATCCAGCAAGGCTTTCATTTAGAATAGAAGGAGAGATAGAATTTCTCAGAAAAACAAAAGTTAAAAGCAAAACCAGCCACGTCCCTGTCACACACGATGCCATTGGCTTGTAGGTCTCATATTCACAGTCCCGCCGACCTCCTGCCCGAGTCATCATGCACAGCCTGCCACCTGTCAATGCCAAGTCAACATGCCTTCACCATTGCCAAGGGCTCAAATTGGCACTCTTTCCCTCAAATTTCAGCCCCTGTGCTCAAATTTGTGCACAAAAATGGGCATAATTTTAATAGCAGAATGAAGCAACCCAAACAGTGACACTAATTCAGTGGAATATATAATGGATAAAAGGTGTGTGCTAGCCTGAGAACATCGCCAACAAGTACATCAAAGGACAATACATACAATACATACAGCATGATTCTGGTTAGCAAAAGAAATAAACCCAAGAAAAATAAAACAAGATAAAATCAGAGAGGAAGAAAAACCATAAGAGACTCTTAAGCATAGGAAACAAACAGCAGGCTGCTGGAGAGGAGGTGGGTAGGGGAATGGGGTAGCTGGGTGATGGGCATCAAGGATGGCACTTGATGGAATGAGCACTGGGTATTCTATGCAACTGATGAATCACTGAACTCTACCTCTGAAACTAATAATACACTATATGTTAATTAATTGAATTTAAATTTAAAAAGGAATCCCCCCAAAAGAAATTCAATTCTATGCATGGATTGCATAACTTGATACCCCCCAACCTAGATTACCCACCAACCTAGATTTCCCCCCCATACATTCAGACTCATATCCAATTACTGCTAGATATTTTATACTCAACTCTCTAAAACTAAAATCATTATCTTTTCCCTAAACTGATTCCTGCTCCTATTTCTCATGACTCAGTTATAGCAGGCTTCATTTAACCTTCTTTATGAATGAAAATGCTAGCATAATGGGGCAATATCTGTGACATATGGAGGGTGTAGTAGATTGCATTATTATTTACAACTACCGTTTACAAATATTGACTGTTCAGCCCTGGGAGTCAATTATACTCCCCTGCCCTATTGACAATAGGTTTGACCATGTGACTTGCTCTAGCCAATAAAATGCAGGTGTAATGACTTGTCACTTCCCAGCAGATACTTAAAGAGCCAGAACATAGTTTGTCATGCTCTTTTTGCCCTGTACTAAAAACAACCAACAATATTCCAGATGCTCTATCAGCTTAGACATACCATGAAGATAAAGCCAATCTGCCAAGAAGTAATAGTGTGACTTTAAAATTCTAAAAAAAACTTTAAAATTCTAGTCACTGATTTTGGGGTCATTTGTTAACATAACACATCCTAGCCTAAACTGACAGAGCTGGGACTGGAGAAGTTTTAACCAGAGAATTTTATATCCATACATGTGATTAGTAATGTGTAAAGGCAAAGGAAAGATGTTCTCAGACATGCAAGTCCTATCAGACAATCTTTATGTAACTTTTTCAAATAAACACCTTAAATATTTCTCCAAAGAGTGAAATACAAAGCAAAATTAAGAGCTAATGGAAAAATGAGAATTTGAAACAACTAACTACGAGCACTGAAAGTTGGTAAAGTTGGTAAAAGAGCGATATCTGAAGAAATAGATGCAAATCTGCTTATAAACTGAATGCAAATATCATAAATAATTCCTAAAAGGAAAGATAAATAAAATATTAATACAGTAACACCTTGGATCTAAATTCCATGGTTGGAAAAGGAAAAAAAAGCTTACAAAATGCATTGTATCAAATAGAGAGAATTAAAAATACATCATTTTACTCTCAGCTATGAATATTACAGAAGTAGAAGTTAAATAATTATTTCAAAACTCTTAAAGCATTTAGCAGAGGCTTTTAATGATGACAAAATAAAGATATTTTTATTTCATTCCCCTTCCTGAAACCTACTACTAATAAAAAAAATTTGAAAAACAATGTGGGGGAGGGAATGCCCACTTCAGTGAAACAAGGAAATGATACAACCCTAAATTACAAAATAGGAAACAGGTCTACCAGGCAATGAAGTGAAATGAGGAAAGAGCCTGAGTGCTGAGAACCAAATCATGCCGTCTTTAACCTTGAGCAGGATATGGACTTCTCTCAAAGGAGGAGGCACAATCCTGAAAGACTGTGATTTGAATACCAAGGTCTGGGCCTGGAGAAGCGTCAGCAAAAGTGGAATGTCTATGTTGAAGTTGAAGGGGTGGAGGAACTAAAGAAGACACCAGGCTGGCATGCCATCTTTACAGCCTTCCGCCTGTTCTTTGAGCCAAGGAGATTGCTGGAGCTAAAGCAGAGTGAGGAAAGAAGTGAGGAGCCAGCAATCTCATATCACTCCTCAGCCCTAAATGAAATTTTGCCAGTAACTCATTTACAAGTACTTTGTGTCATGGCAACGACTAGCTGTAAAGAAGGCAGGGAAAACAAATAACTATTATAGCTCTGTGGTAGAGACAAGCAAAGGAGAAAGGTAAGCAAATCTGCAATTTTTGCTGCTAGGAAAAAAAAGAAGAAGAATGGAATCAAATGATAAAAAAAAAAAACCAAAAAGAGGAGAAAAAGAGAATAAATGAATAAGAAAAGGAGAGTATGCTATGCAAAATAAATTACCTAATAAATAGACCAAGAACTAAGATATATTTCTGCATAGTCTTGGAAGTGGGTTGAATAAGTTCCCCCCAAAATTCATGCCTACTCAGAACCTCAGAATGTAACTGAATCAAGAAATAAGTCTTTGCACATGTAATTAGTTAAGACAAGGTGGATTAGGGTGGGCCCTAACTCAATGACTGATATCCTTATAAGGAGAGGAGGGGACATGCAGAGACACATATAGAAAAGAAGGGAATGTAAGAATGAAGGCAGAAATTGGAGTGATGTATCTCAAGCCAAAGAATGCCATGGATATCAGGAAACTACCAGAAGCTAGGAAGAAACAAAGAAGGACTCTTCTCCGTATCTTCAGAGCATAGCCCTGCTGACATCTTCCTTTCAGACTTCCAGCCTCTAGAATTATGAATCAATAAATTTTTCTTCCAAGCCACCCAGTTTATGTTACTTTGTTATGGCAGTGCTAGGAAGCTAGTACATTCTCCAAGACATTAAATACAGCATGAATGTGGTGGGCACATTCTAGGGTAGTTCCCATGATTCCTACTTATTGGTGCTTATGCCTCATATTATTTTTTCTCCTTCAGTATAGTTAGAACCCATAATTTGCTTATAATCAATAGAATTCAGTAAATGGGATAGGATGTATATAGTTATATGCGTGACATGGAGGTTAGAGACACCAACCCCTGTGCAGTCGAAAATCCACATAAACTTTTGACTCCTTAACTGCTAATAACCTATGGTTGAAAGGAAGCCTTACTGAAACATGAAGAGCCAACTGCTATATATTTTGTATGTTATATGTATTATATAGTGCATTAGTAGAATAAAGTAAACTAGAGAAAAGAAAATGTTATTAAGAAACTCATAAGAGGGGTGCCTGGGTGGCTCAGTGGGTTAAAGCCTCTACCTTTGGCTTGGTTCATGATCCCAGGGTCCTGGGATCGAGCCCCGCATCGGGCTCTCTGCTCAGCGGGGAGCCTGCTTCCTCCCTCTCTCTCTGACTGCCTCTCTGCCTACTTGTGATCTCTCTCTGTCAAATAAATAAATAAAATCTTTAAAAAAAAAAAAGAAAAAGAAAATCATAAGAAAGAGGAAACTCATTACGGTACTGTATTTATTGAAAAAAAATTCACATGTAAATGGGTCTGTGTGATTCAAAGCCAGGTTGTTCAAGGGTCAACTGTATATATGATCACATTACATAAGACTTTGACCCATCTTGTTAGGAGAACTTTCCTTGCTAACTTCAAAGAAGCCAACTACCATATTGTGAGCTTTATGCCATTTGGAGAGGACCACTAAGCAAGGAGGGGAGGGTTGCAATAGCCAGCAAGCAAATGAAGCCCTCAGTCTGGCAGCCTTCGAGGAACTGGACTCTGCAAACACTCATGTTGAATTGGGAAGTAGATCCTTCCCCAGTCAAGCCTCAGATGAAACAGCAGCCTGACACCTTGATCACAGCTTTGTGGGATTTCAACTAAGCTGTGCTCAGACACCTAACTCACAGAGATTACAAGTATATGTTTTTTTAAGTACCCAAGTTTATGGTAATATTGTTATGCAACAATAGATAACAGTGTTCTCTGCCGGAAGAACTCAAAGAAGAGAGTCAAGAGTTTGTTTGTTTACTGATTGATTGATTGTCAAGGGTTTAAAATAACAATTTAAGGCATTAGAGGAGGGGAATATTGAGATGGAAGACCTCAGAAAATAACCAAAAGTGGGGCACTTGGGTGGCTCAGTGGGTTAAAGCCTATGCCTTCAGCTCAGGTCATGATCCCAGGGTCCTGGGATTGAGCCCTGCATCAGGCTCTCTGCTCAGCAGGGAGCCTGCTCCACTCACCCCGCCTGACTTTCTGCCTACTTGTGATCTCTGTCTGTCAAATAAATTAAAAAAAAAAAGACTTTATAGGGGCGCCTGGGTGGCTCAGTGGGTTGGGCCGCTGCCTTCGGCTCGGGTCATGATCTCGGAGTCCTGGGATCGAGCCCCGCGTGGGGCTCTCTGCTCTCTAGGGGAGCCTGCTTCCTCCTCTCTCTCTGCCTGCCTCTCTGCCTGCTTGTGATCTCTCTGTCAAATAAATAAATAAAAAATCTAAAAAAAAAAATAATAAAATAAAATAAAATAAAAAACTTTATAAAAAAAATAAATAACCAAAAGAGATAAAAGCCTCATTAGAAAAATACAGTAAAGAAAAACCCAGAAACATGCAGTTAACATTTTGGTGCTTATCCTCTAAATCGTTTATTCCCTCTGGATATGTTTGTTCATCTCAAAAATAAAGGCCAATTTTCAGATTTTTTTTAAAGATTTTATTTATTTATTTGACAGACAGAGATCACAAGTAGGCAGAGATGCATGCAGAGAGAGAGAAAGAGAAGCAGCAAAAATGTATGGATATGTCTCCTCAAGCAAGGGAAAAAAGGCAAAAATAAAATATTGGAACTACACCAAAATAAAAAGCTTTTGCACAGCAAAGGAAACAATCAACAAAACAAAAAGACAACCCACTGAATGACAAGAGATATTTGTAAATTATATACCTGATAAGGGGTTAATATCCAAAATATATAGAGAATTTAGATAACTCAACATTAAAAAACAAACAAAAAAAATAAACTCAAACAATTCAGTCATAAAATGGGCAGAGGATCTGAACAGATATTTTCCCAAAGAAGGCACACAGATGGCCAACTGACATAGGAAAAGATGCTCAACAACACTAATCATCAGGGAAATGCAAATCAAAACCACAATAAGATATCTCATCTTACCAGTCAGAATGGCTAGTGTCCAAAAGACAAGAAATAACAAATGTTGGCCAAGATGTGAAGAAAAGCAAACACTCATGCATTGTTGGTGGAAAGGTTAATTGGTGCAGCCACTGTGGAAAACAGCATGGAAGTTCCTCAAAAATTAAAAATAGAACTACCCTATTATGATCTAGTAATTCTACTACTTGAGTAGTTACCTAAAGAAAGAAGTTACCTAAAGAAAATGGGAACACTAATTTGTGTGTTTATTCAGCATTATTTACATGGCCAAGATAGAAACATTCCAAGTGTTCATCAATAGATGAATGGATAAAGAAATACACACACACACGGAGCACAGAAACATGCATTACATACTGGAATACTATTTAGCCATAAAAAAGAATGCGATCTTGTCATTTGAGACAACATGAATGGACCTGGAGAAATTATGCTGAGTGAAATAAGTCAGACAGAGAAAGACAAATGCCATATGATTTTACTTATATGTAAATCTAAAAACAAAACAAATGACAAATGAACAAAAGACAACTCTTAAATACAGAAAAAAACCCCAAACTTGTTGTTGCCAGAGGGGAGGTAGGTGGGGGTAGGATGGGCCAGCTAGACAAAGAGGATTCTAGTTGCAAAATAAATAAGGTACAGTGATGAAAAGTTTAGCATGAGGAATATTGTCAATAACACTGTAATAACATCGTATGGTGACAGATGATGACTATACTTATTACGGTGAGCACTGAGTAATGTATAGAATTGTTAAATCAATATGTTAGATACCTGAAGCAAATATAGCGTTGTATGTCAGTTATATTTCAATAATTTAAAGAGAGAGAAGTGTTAGAGGTACTCATCCAGCTAACAATTATTTAACCAACTAAATTGTAGCCATTTTCACATCAAGTGATGCTACATAGTAATTATTGCTGTTTGCAAGAGAAATTTTCTCAAATATATTTTCTCTCAATATTTTGAACCAAGATGCACACAGTAGTCATATCGTACTGGAATTTGGGGTTGTAAGAGGAGGTACACGCAGTCTGAGCTGAATGCGTATTTTCATGTTTTCTTCATAAATTCTACTTTTGTTCTAAGATTCTTTGAATATTTTGTTTCTTCCAGCTCAATGATCTCAAAAATATATATATTTTTACCTAAAAAAGAAAATAATTAGGTTATGTGTACAGTATGATTCCTCTTTTCAAAAAAACAAGTGATCGAAAACAGTTTGTATTACCGACAACAATTAATGAAGAATAGTTGGAAGAAAGGTAGGCAGGGACAAGGAGCCCCTGTCCTAAGAGGAAACTACCCTTACAAGGATTTTACACCCTGGAAGGAGCCCTCCACCCTTTCCCACAGGAACAACTACCTGATAGGTGGATGAGCACATGGATGGACAAAAACCTGACTGGGTGACAGGCAGATGAGGGCTAATCAGATTAAAATGGTCACCAACAATCTCCTAAAAACCCCTAGACTTAGAAGCTCTGGTGGCAATCTTCTCGGGTCCCCTCCCTCTTTGGGAGCTTTGTACTATAGCTTAATAAAATTCGCTTTGTTGCCCACCACTCTTTGTCTGGTCTACCTCTTCATTCCTGGAAGTGGGGTGACCAAGAACTGTGGGTACCGAAGGAAAAGAAACCTTGAAACATGATGAATATCTCCGGATGGTAGTATTACAGTTGATTTTTATTTTCTTCTATTAGCCTGTGTTTTCTGAACTTTGTATAATGATCAGGTTTTCTTTTTCTTTAAAAAAAAAAATGAATAGCACTTTTTTAGAATTTGACAGAAAATTCTAAAAATTGGTATTGGGTAAACTTGCTATCCTTTGGCACATCAGTCTGTCCCTGTTTCTTGGTATCACTCCCATGAGAAGATCAGGCAGAACTTACCAGTACAGAGCAATTGGAAAATCACCATATGGGAAATTACAGCCTTCGCATTTTATGGATTCATTGAAAACATTAATATATTGAATATTTATAAATTTTAACTAATTTGTTTTTATTTTTATTTTTATTTTTTCTTAAAGATTTTATTTATTTACTTGACAGACAGAGATCACAAGTAGGCAGAGAGGCAGGCAGAGAGAGAGAGAGAGGGAAGCATGCTCCTTGCTGAGCAGAGAGCCTGATGTGGGGCTCGATCCCAGGACCCTGGGATCATGACCTGAGCCGAAGGCAGAGGCTTTAACCCACTGAGCCACCCAGGTGCCCCAACTAATTTGTTTTTATAATCCTCAAGGTGAGATTAAGGAATAAAGAGAATTGCAAGGAGGTGTGATATGTATTTTTTAAAGTTTATTTTTTAGATTTATTTGTTTTATTTATTTATATTTTAAAGATTGCATTTATTTATTTCAGAGAGTGAGAGACAGCACAAGTGGGGGAGTAGCAGGCAGAGGGAGAAGTAGGGAGCCCTATGTGGAGCTCAATCTCAAGACCCCGTTATCATGACCTGAGACCACCCAGGTACCTTTAGAGAGAGGATGAGAGCACATGCATGCATGCTCACGTGAGTGTGGGAAGGGGGGAGGGGGAGGGACAGGGAGAGGCAGACTCTAGGCTGAGCTGCAGTACCCCACCAGGGCTGAAGGTGGGGTGTAATTAACCTATGACCTATAAAATCATGACCTGAGGTGAAATCAAGATGGGTTGCTTAACCTTGACTGAGCCAGAGCCACCCAGGCAACATGAGAGGTGTGTATTGAAATTAGATATTGGGTTGCCTGAGTGGCTCAGACCGTTAAGTGTCTGACTCTCAATTTTGGCTCAGGTTATGAACTCAGTTTTGAGATCAAGCCCCATGGGCTCTGCGCTGGGCCTGGAGCCTGCTTGAAATTCTTTCTCTCTCACCCTCTGCCGCTCTCCCTCCGCCCTCCCCCGTGCACGTTTGCACGTTTTCTCTCTCTCTTAAAAAAAGTTAGAAATCAATGTAGCATTTGTACCTGGATTTGTTAAAAGTACAGAGGGGAATATTCTCAAAGGATAAGACATAGTGAGAATGCTTCAAACCTGAAGAGCATATGCACAAAATGCAGACATTGTTTTTGCACAATCTGCATGAATCCTCTAATAAAGATAAAAATCTGAGCCTCTCAACTGAGGTGGCATGCTGTGTTTTGGCAAACAAACAACAACACAAAAACCACAATTAGGATAGGTAAGGATTAAGTTATAGAAAAATCACTTTAAAAATAGCCATAACACTTTGCAACTTCAGTAGCAATTCTGCCTCTGATGCCACATAAATCATGTCTTAGACTTTCAGCCTCCACAATAAATTCTTTATCAGCACCACAAATTTAGAATATATAAAAATATCAGCACCATTATCCCATGTGAGCAGCATAACACAGCCCTCACAACGCATAGGAGCAGATTGAAAGAATCACCAGAACAAATTAACGATATTGTTTACTAGACTTTATGAGGGTATAAAATATATTTTACTGGGGAATAATGATTTGTTTGCAGACTTTCAATTATAGTCTCAACTCGTCTAAAATCATCTTTCTGTATTATTTCCTTTTGTCAATTTCATCTTCCTTGTTTCTCTCAGTTAAGTTTAACATAATCAGCATTATCTCTGATTTGTTCCTATTATTATTCACTGTCTACAGTATGCAGGGCACTGCATAGGGAATGGAAGGGATTTACAGATAATACACCACTTCTGCCCTCAAGGGGTTTGTGAGGTAGATATTAAAGAAATTACAAAAATGTAACTTTTTAAGAAATACTTTAGAAATACTTTTAGAAATAATGGAACTGGGTGCCTGGGTGGCTCAGCCCAGCTCAGGATGATCCCAGAGTCCTGGGATCAAGCCCTGCATTGTTCCCTGTCTTGTGCTCTCACACTCTGTCAAATAAATAAATAAAACCTTAAAAGAAAAAGAAAGAATGGCACTAAAACATTCAGAAATAATCATTTTATAGTCCATTAGATTCGTAATTTTAATGTAAATACTGATAATTTATTCTTGTCATAATATAAAGTCATATTCTTTTCTTTGAATCTCTAGGAAAAAGCCCCAAATTATTTTAAGACACAGTGTGTGACATTTAAAAAAAGGTTAAAAGTTTATTAGCTTTTTGAATTAAATCAAACCTATAATTCAAGCAAGCTTTGGCAAACACTATTTTGTCTGATTAGTTATTTTAATCGAGCATCTACAAAGATCATTGCACTTCAGTACTCAGAATTGGCCGCTGGTCTCTCCCGTCACGTAACAGGAGAAGGATGGCGATGATTCCTCGGTTCCTTGGGCAGAAGGCAAACTTTATAAACCTATTCACGCCAAAGGGCGAGGCTCAGGATAACCTGACAGCAGGCAGGCAGGAAGTCAGGCTGCCGTCTTGTGGAATGCCGTCTGTCTGTGCTCTGCGGAGTTGGGGAGGTAACCCAGAGGACCCACCACCCCTTGACCCGGAGCCAGACCCGGGCAGTCAGTGAGAGGCTCCTCCCCGCCTCCCGTGTTTGGAATGTACATTTCTCCGCTGTTGCAGCACCAGGAGCCACCTCGAGGACATAGAAATGAGATAGAAATGTATTACTGAGAACGTCTGGGGGATACACGTGACTGGATCCGAGGAAGGCTTTTGTAAACCTTTAGGTTTCCGGTGCGCTGATGCGCAGAGCGCCTCCTGCAGGCCACCATGGCAAGTCCTGTGTATAAATAAGTTCCCTTGATTATGAGACCTGCCTTCCGCCAACCTGGAGCCGCTTGCCTCCTTCTTGGGTCTGTCCTTGCCCTCCACACCCCGCCGCCAGTTTAGGATTTTCATCTGAGGGATTACCGAGGTTTGGAACTGACAGGTGGTAAGAGGGTTTTGGATTGTTTTATTTATTTATTTATTTTAACTAAAGTGTTCAGATAAATATCCTAAAACAGTATAAAATTGGAAAGCGGGAGTTCTGACTTTAATCAATTAATTTGGTCCCATGTTCTACAGAAAAGCAACGAAGTCTTTTAAGACCCGTTCTCATGTTCATTCCCATGGCTTTCCTACCTCAGTCCCTTCATCAAGCTCTCCTTCCTAGTGTCCTGATCCCTCCCTGGGGAGACTCTAGCTCTCTCCATGTGACAGAAGAATCTTGAGCGTGTCCTGGCCCCAGAGCCGTTTACACCTGCCATCAGTTTCCCTGTGGCGGGTTTTGGCTGGGAGGGCTGCACTTGCCCGGGAGCCTCCGGGTCACAGGGGATAGGAGGAGGCAGTCCCCTATTGGCACTGAGAGCAGGTGGGTGCTTTCACTTGGCTTTGGGCTCTGCACCAGGAAAGGCGGGGCTGTTACTTTCCTCAGTTTGCCTGTACCCAAGTATACCTGTTTTAATTTTCTTCTGAAAACCAATCTATTCTCAACATGCAGAATTTCAGTTCCTCCTATTACTGTGACTCCGAAACTAAGCGTTGGGAAATAATAGTGTTAAAGTTGCAAAACCTGGAGGCCCTTCGACCCAGCTGGCTCTAATACCGCCGCAGCCTATGTAAACAAAGAAGACTCTGGAAGCTGGAGTCAATGCCTATTCGTGTCTCATGGTGAAGAAAGCAAAAGCCAGGAACGACCAAACAGCCAGTAATACTTTCCCAACCAGAACCTGCTTAAGCTGTACCCAATCAAATAATCTCCTTCCTTTGCTTCTGCCTCTGCTCTGTAAAGGCCTCTCCCCCTTCTTCAGGTGGTGGGGTGCTGTAAACCACTTTCAGCTGGGTGCTGAAGGCTCAGTTTGAATGCTCAAACACTCTTGAAAACTGTAATGTACTTCAGTTTATCTTTTAACATTTAGTGCGTTGTTATTATTAATAGTGTACCATTAGTATTGTGTTAAGGGAACAAGCCGCTGGAAGGTAGGTGTATTATTTCTGTAGGCATTTTATAATGCTGGATTGGGTCCTGGAGCCAAGGTTTTAAGCCTGCGTATACAATTCCTCCTGATAGTAAGTGATGAATTTCAGTTCATCTTGCCCCCAAAATATTAACCTCATGCAGCATATGTAATCTATTCCTAGAACAGACAGAAACCTGAGGGTCAAGTCTCTCTCTTCTTGCCAAGTCTACTTTGCCATCCCATCTAGTTAATCCTACTTCATAGCTATCTCTTGACTCTTTTTTCCAACCCTTCTTACACTATTGGACCTAGGGATAAATTCTAAACTTTGTAGCCGTGAATACAAAGCATTTTATGACCTGACCCTCCCCTACCTACTTTGTGGCCTCATTTGTAGCTAATCCTTATTTGTGGTCATGAAAATGCAGCACTCAGGTCTCCTAGTGGAAGTGTAATTGACTGATGATCCTTGTGTTACAGTATTAAACCCTGTTAAGCAACTGGGGCATTACTCTGTAGCATCCGGTATTTCTGCTCTGTTCTTAGGGCGACTAGCTGTTAATATTTTAATTTAGTTCCTGGAGAGTCTCTTCTATGCTTATATGCTTTGGTTCCTCCCTATGTCTTTAGCTTTACCTCAGAGTAACCTAATAAAAGTTCCATCATTCATCCTACAAATATTTACTATTGAATGTCTACTGTTTGCCAGGCACTTGGGACACATTTCTAAACAAGATAGAAAAAAAAAAAAAAAAAGACAAAACTCCTGTTTTTGTGGAGCTTAAGTTATAACTGGGGGAGACAGTAAGTGATAAACATAATATATAAATTAAAATAACATATGGGAGAAGATGATACATACTGTGGAGTAAAATTGTATAGGGTAAGACACACCTCAAGTGTGTATGGGGATGAAGGGTGAGTTGCAATTTTTAATAGTTATATCAGCCTTCTGCTCAACCTCCCAGTTACTCAACAGAGTTCAACATTGGATTACAAGAACCCACACAGTCTCATCTCTACAATCTCTCTGACCTCATCTCCATATACTGCCTTCCCCTCTCTATCTGATTACCCTGGCCTCCTTGCTGTTTCTAGAATAGTCCAAGCATGCACCTAATTCTGACTGGACCAAACTTCTCCTAGATATCCACACAGCTGGATTCTTTACCATGTTAAGTGTTCTCAAATGTTACTTTCTCAGTGAAGCTGTTTACAGCCACTTTATTTTAAACTACTCTTTTTTTTTTTTTTAATTCCCATAGCCTTTCTCCCATCTCTGATCTGATTTCTTCTCAGTTGCTTGTGTATGTAATATTCCATGTAATGGACTTATTTACTGTCTGTCTCTCCCTCACTGGAATGTAAGCTGCATAAGGGCAGTGTTCTACTGTGCCTCGAACTTAGTAAGTATTCAATAAATATTGGTTGAAAGAGAGTAAATGGAGAACCTGAATGATGGTGGTAAATGGGACCTGTTCTTGTGCAACTTGAGACCTACAGGTAAAACTATCTTAGATCATCTCCTTATATTTGTATATATTTGATCACTTTCTGTAGCCAGAAGAAATTTCTGTTACCATGTAATAGCTGTAAATCGCCAGGGTAGCTTTGATGATTGTGATGTCTTTATACTTTGGTCTGCTGCATCCCAGGGGCCAGCTTGTTGTGATTTGCTAAGAAATAACAGAATATATATTTAAAAATCTAGGAAGATAATTTTTCTTGACATCATAAACCATAGTCAGGAGATTGTACCTGTTGCTAAATTCTCTCCAAGTTAAGATTACTAGTGTTGGTGTTATATTTATACCTGCACATATTGATTTTACCAATTTTCCATTAACTATTGAAAGGGTCCATAGACAAAAGGACGAGACTCATACAAGGCGAAGGTCAAGCAAAGCTTTATTTTGCGCCAAGCATCGAGAATCAAACTGACCGGCCAGGGCCGTCTCTTGCAAAGAGGCTACCCCTCCCAGCCTCACAGACTAACTTTTATAGAGTAAAGGCCATGTGGTTGCGCCTGGCCACACACAGGTGGCCAATTGAATTACATTCTACCCCATGATAGTCATCTAATTCAGCCTATGACCTTGGCTAGAATTGGCGCCTTTGTCTGGCGCCCAAAAGGCGGGGGCTCACACTCCCTGGCAGGTAATACGTGCGCTTTTACTTGATTGGACGTCTCCACCTGGCCGGACACGTCCTTGTATCTGGGCTCCGTTATTTTTGCCCAGCCTGACATGTCCTGGTATCTGTGCTGCGTTATTGGGGCTATTTGGCCGTATTTCACCAGTTCTGTTTCTAAGCGCTTTCCTCTTGGGGGAAGGGGCAGGTTCAATCTAAGTTTACTGCATAAACAACAAAATGGCTGGCTCTGGCTAAGCAGGCCCTTACACCATGACATTTTGATTTTGGAATTCACCAGAGCAAAGAGAGAGAGACAATTCACATACTGTAGAATCTCAGTTGTAGTTGCTACTTCCTCCCCCAAAGTTGGGTTACTGCTACCATTGAAGTTAGGTTTATTATTTATATTTGTACCTGCACATGTTGCTTTTACCATTTTTCTACGAACTATGGAAGTTTGGTTTCGAAATGTATCACAGCACAAGGATGGACCTGCATACACTACAGGGTCTCATTTGCAATCATCTGAGCAGCTGCTACCAGCCGTGACTTCCAAGTGTCAGAAACAGGTGCTCTGTGCTGATGTTTATTCCTCTTATCTCTTATAGGGAAGATTAGGTTATTATGTAGAACATGCAGGTCATCCTTTTGGGCAGGAAATAGAATGAATTGCTTTTTCGTGAACATAATAAAAGCTTATGCAAGACCGAGGCTGGCCTGATTTGCTGCCATACTTATAAAGTTTCAGAGTATATTAAAATTCTACCATTCCTGTCGGACTGTATTTTAAGTATCATTATATAAGATGTATAGCTCACATTTTGTTTATTTCCTTGACTTATACCTTAGTTGGTTTACCTCATAAATTAGGAATTTTGATGATATTGTTTGGGAACTCTATCTGATCCTCATTGTTTCTCCTTTGTTTGATGGCTTCCTAATGATTTTGTTTCTTTAGCTATAGATTACTGGAATTTTCTAAGTGGATACTATTAATTCAAGTTTCTAAGTTCTTTGGGAACTGGTTATTAATGTCAAATACATCATTTTGGTGTTCAAGTCTTTTTATAATAACACATCATTGCTATGCTTAGTATATTCTCTATATTGCTTTCATCAAAAAACCATCTCTTTTAAATAGTTTACTTGACAGTATACCTGTTTGAATTTTCATTATTGTTTGATCCAGGTGGGCCAATTTTTAAAGGTAAATGTATATCTTTGTTTTTTTAAAGATTTTATTTATTTATTTGACGGAGAGCTATCACAAGTAGGCAGAGAGGCAGGCAGAGAGAGAGGGGGAGGCAGGCTCCCCGCTGAGCAGAGAGCCTGATGTGGGGCTCAATTCCGGGACCCTGGAATCATAACCTGAGCCAAAGGCAGAGGCTTTAACCCACTGGGCCACCCAGGCGCCCCAAAGTTAAATATATATCTTAACCATTGAAACTAATATTAACAGATCTGGGCACAGCAGCAGAGAACAAAAGGTGAATATCTGAATTCACTTGAGTTGAGGCATTAGTTAGTTATTTCAAGTTAAACCTAGACATCAGTATTGATAAGGGTCAGTGTCTCTATGGCTCTTTTTGTGACCCTTTTTGTATTGTAACTTAAAAACACCCTGAAGGACAGGAAACTTATTAGCTGTATTGTATTGCTAGAGGTTTAGGCATTTGAGGGAAAGAGCTTTCTGATGGAAAGCTTGATAGTTGTGATATGTGGCATTCATCATTCATACATTCACCAAATATTTTATAAGAAAATGACATGCTAGGTAATGAACCAGTAACTAGTAATACAAGAAATAGTCTTGGTTGTTATGAAGCTAATAGGTGAAGACAACAAAGGAACACACAAATATATGATAATGCTGGTAGCATTAAGTCCTGTAAAAACCCTGGGAAGCATAGTATAGAGAATGATTGGGATGACTTTGATGGAATGCCAGTGGACGTTTCTTGAGAAAACGGCATTAAAGCTCAGATTAAAAGAAATAAGGAAAACAAGGGGTGCAAAAATTCAGGAAAGTAATGGTGTGGCTGGTTTAAGGGAATGGTACAAAATCAGGTTGGAGAGAGAGATAAGCAAGAGCCAGACCATGCGTGGCCTTGTGGGCCATAGTGAGGAACTTGTTTTTTATTCTAATCATGATTGAAAGCCACTGAGGAGTTTTAAACAGGATAGAGAGAAAGAGAGATAGTCTAATGAATTAGAAAAAGATCACTCTGGTTTCCATGGGGAAAATGGAGAGAAGAGTGGTGTAAATGCTTTGGAAACTCATTTTTCTGCATCATGAGAGGGAAAGGCGGAAGTAGCATAGGGAAAATAAGGATCTCCATGCCTTTTTCCATTCTTGAAAACCTGGAAACGGTTGTTAGCTAGGATTTGTTTCAACCAAATTAGGTTTATGCTAAACACGCACCTGTTATATTTGATGAACACTTATGTGACTTTTTTTTAATGCCTTCACCCATTTTTCTACTCTGTTGTCTGCCTTCTCCTTCTTGAGGTTTCTTATTTCCCTGAATCTCAGCTACATGAGAAAACATTTTGCTTGTTAAGGATTTCTCTCTCTTTAAACCTTCTGTCAAAGTTCTGTTATGCAGATTAAATCCTCTAAGTGAGAATAGGTAGAGATGAAAGTGAGAAATAAAATGTAATGTATAAAGTCAAATAATAAACCATGTTAAAGAAAAACCCAAGCTTAGGTGTGAAGACAGATTTTATTCAGGATAGGGGAAAAGAGATCTTGGTGTGGAACTGTGCTCAATTCTGAATGCAATAAGGACAAGTGGGGAATTTACCACCAAGAAGCAGGGTGGGGGTCAGTGTATAGAAAATTACTAAGAGGTGGGGCACCTGGGTGACTCAGTTGGTTAAGCATCTGCCTCTTCATTTTGGCTCAAGTTGTGATATCAGGGTCTTGAGATCGAGCCCCGCGTTAAGCTCTGTGCTCAGGATTCTTTTTCACCCTCTGCCCCTGCCCCCTCAAATAAATAAAGAAATCTTTTAAAAAGATTACTAAGAGGAAGCATCAGGTGTAAGGGAGATTGTTGCTAAACTGACTTGCCGGGATTCTTGACGAGCTGGGCAATTCAGTCCCAACAAGTGTGGACACTGAAGCCCAAGGTTGAAGCCTAACTGAGAAAAGGGCTCAGGGGAGCATAACTGAAGTTTGATCAAGAAGAGGTCTTGGTCAACAAGGAAGAAATAATAACCTGTGTATTGCTACCTCTTCACTGTTAACATGTACAAGGAGAATTAATCTTGTGTAGATTGCAGGGTCCAGGGAAATTCACACTATGATTTTTATTCAGAGGCAGCAGTGTTAAACAGATATTAAGGGAAGTCTTAAGGGGAAAATAAAATGTTAAAGGAAAACCACATACGTTTTTTTGAAGAAAGCATAAGAGAGGGAAGCAATAAACCAGTTCTATCTTCTATACCTTAATGACCTGGGAAGCAGTGGTAAGTATTTTCAGAGCCGCTAAGGGCTCCACTTTATTCTAGAAAAATGAATTACAGTGCTTGCTGCATTCATGACCTATATACTACTGTACCTATATCCCTCACTTTATACTCACAGGATGTGTGGGAAAGATGAATCAACCAGCCACATTTTATATTATTTGACTCTGCCCCTTTGGCTCTTGGTATAGGATCAGGAGCTCTTGATCTAACGGCAGCCAATACACAGGTCTGTCTGTAACCTCTGACATGCATGACTTCCCATGAAATGCTGATTTGGGCCAATCACATTCTCAATGCCATTTACATGAATTGAGAAAAGAAAGAATCAGGCCTTTAATATTGGGTTTGAAGCTGAGGATGCATAGGAAGACACCCTTGAGACAAATCTGTAGCCATGTATGAGAGATTCGATTTAAGTCTGTGAAAGGCCGGGACAATCTGAGTTCTAAGCAGAAGCTATTGGGTTGGGGGACAGAGAGTTCTGGAATACCAGAAGAAAAGAACTGCGCCAGTTGGTGTAGTAAATTAGAGATGGCTACAAATTCTTTGACACTTTTTCCTATGCAAAGGTGAGGTCTTTATCTCCTTTTAATCTGGGTGGATTTTTTTTTTCCTTGATCAGTGAAACACAGTGGAGGTAACCCTGTGCTATTTTGTAATCTCAAGAGATTGCTGGCATCCAATTTCTGTCTCTTTAAATACTTACTCTAGGAAACAAGCCAGCATGTTATGCCACTAAGAAGTCTCATGGAGAGGCCCATGTGGAGAGCTAAGGCCCCTCTCTTTTTTCAGTAACCTGGAATGGGCTCCCAGCCAAAAGCAGCACCAATAACCTTGTCATGTGGGTAACCTGTTATAGAAATGATCCTCTTGGCACGGTTGAGTGGTCCCAGATGACACCACCTGAACAGGACAGAGTCATCTATATCCGGCCCTGCCCAAATTGCAGGTTCATGAGCAAAATAAATGACTGATAATGTAGGAAAGGGTTATTGGGGTTTGGAGCCAACAGCCAAAAAAGAATTCTTGAGACGTCTTAGGTGCAAAAAGGTCTTTTTATTAAAGCACAGGGACAGGACCTTGGGCAGAAAGAGCTGCAGTAGGGTCACGAGGAGAGGCCCATAACATACTTTCAAGTTGGGAGGGGGTTAGGGGTAGCACAAGACTTCGAAGTATTTTGAAAACAAGAACCTTGAGGGGCCAGCTATTGTTAGGAAAAGGTCATTTATTACTGTTTAGTAAAAACAAAGGCTCAGTCATGAGGCCCTTCAGATGTATATCGGTGGGTCCATATGCTTGGGGGATGATTGACAACATATATCTTGGGAGTAGAGGTAAAGGAAGTTTCCAAAGGAATTTTTACATGTTAAAGTAGACTTACAGGATCCTGGGGGGTCAGGCTAAGATTGCCTTTTGCCCTTAGCAAAGTATTAACATCAAGGCAGCTGAGTTCTTAGAGGAATGTCAGTCTGCCTACTTCAAGGACTTTTCAGTGGGTTGTAAGTAGTAAAGGAATTTACTTTTTCTTTTGCCTTTGTTTCCTATGTCAACTGATATTGGTGTTTTTATCTTTAACTGTAGTGAAATACACATGATGTCAAATTTATTAACCATTTTTAAGTACACAGTTCAGTGTCATTAAATATATTCACATTAAGCGCAGCCGTCATGACTGTCCATCTCAACTCTTTTCATCTTGCAACATTGAAACCTTATACCCATTGAACAACACTTTCTTCTCCCCGCCCCCCTTCCCTGGCAGTCAGACATTCTTTATGTCTCTATGACTTTGATTGCTCGAAGTACCTCATGTAAGTGAAATAATGCAAGCTTTATTTATTTTCTTTTTGATGAGTGCCTTATTTTACTTGGCATAATGTTGTCATCTTTAGCATAACGTTCATCCATGTTGTAGTATTAGAATTTCCTTTTTAAAGATGAATAATATTTCATTTTATGTGTATAACACAGGGTGTTATAGTCCACATTTACCTATCAATAGATACTTGGTTGCTTCCACCTTTTGGTTATTATGAATAATGTTGCTATGAATATGGATATAGAAATATCCGTTGAAGCCCTGTTTTCAATTCTTTTGGATATATACCTAGAAATGGAATTATTCACTGTCAATTGTTTCTGAAAAGTGAAAATAATTTAAGAAGTCCTGTTCTACTTGTTATGAGTTTACCAAACTGCTCAAAAGCAAGCAGTCCCTTTAGTAGAGAATACATAGCAAACAGGGGGGTGGGGGTGGGATAACTGAGTGATGGGCATTAAGGAAGGCATGTGATGTAGTGAGCACTGGGTATTTATGTAAGATTGATGAATCCCTGACATCTCCCCCTGAAACTAATAATATACTATATATTACTGAAATGAATTTAAATTAAAAAAATTCATTGCAAACAAATCACTAGATATACACATAAAAATTTTCTAGATGGTATTTTTACTGGATATTATGATGCCTTGTTCCACAAATTAAACTTAAAACTTCTAAAATGAGACAGCTTTGTCCAAAATCGTTGAAACTTTGGTGAATCCCTACAAATGTAGATGCTCCAGAGCTTTATAATATTATAAATGTATGTTCACAAATTAGTTTATTTTCAGATAATTTATCACTTGAATTTTTCTCTGTCTTTTATTAGTCTTTTGACTTTTATGTGATTGCTCTAAAACTCATGGGTTAACAGAATCATTGATTTTAATCATTAGCTTCAAGTGCCTGTTCTCTCCAGCTTCTTGTCAATACTAAAATCAGCTACCTTTTTTTTGCCTATATTCCTTCCTTGATAGACTCTAAAAGCGGACATGAAAAGCATAGAAATAACTGGAGGATAGAGATTTCAAGCACCAAACTGGGGTTCTCAGAAAATTCCAGCATGAGGGGAGCCCCCTTCCCCAACACCAAGCAGTTCTTGGACACCAACAGGGTGTCTAGATCCAGCCGCAAGCCCTAGGCTATTACCGATGTGGTTTTGGAATGTTGGTGAGGTCTGGAGCCTGATGGCCAAGAAAGAATTCTCGAGATGTCTTTGGTGCAAAAGGGTGATTTTATTAAAGCTTGGGGACGGGACGCATGGGCACAAGGATTGTGAAGGGTGACTGTATACTATGGGGTTTGGGGAGGTAAGGAAAAGGGAGGTGTCCAAAAGGACTTTCATATGCTAGGACTCAACAGGATTCTGGTGGCCTTGTTATTATCAAGCTAAGGTTGTTTTTCCCTCTAGCAAAGCATTAGCTTTGAGATAGTTGGAAGTATCCTGGAGGAATGTCACACATATCCCACCCAGGAGTGGTGGTAGCCGTTGGTGGGGATGGGGCTTATAGGGTGTCAGCTTGTGCTTTGTTCTCCACTGGCTTTCTGCTCCCCCATCATTACCACTGGCAGCAGATTGGAGGTTTCAAGGATCTCCTCCTTAGGTTCAATTAATTTGCTAGAGTGGCTCACAGAGCTCCGGGAAACACCTAGTTTACCAGTTTACTAAAGGATATGATATAGGATATGAATCAATAGCTAGATTAAGAGATACATAGGGTAAAGTATGGGAAAGTATGTGGTGCTTCTGTGCCCTCTCCAGGGCACCACCTTCCCCACATTTCTACTTTCACCATCTTGGAAGTCCTCTAAATGGCCCTTTTGGATTTTTAATGAGCCTTCATTACCTAGTCATGATTGACTAAGTTACTGGCCACTGGCTGATTCAAGCCCAGTCCCCTCTCCCCCACTCCTTGTGGGACAGAGGGTGGGGGTGAGGGGTGGGAGGGACAGGCTGGGGCTGAACTTTCCTACTTTCTCATCACCTGGTTGGTTCCCTTGGCAACCAGCCCCCACCCATCCTTGGGTTACCCTGAGGGCTTTCCAAAAGTCACCTCATTAAAATAACAAAAGGCTTTTATCGCCCTTGTCAGAGGAAATTCCAAAGGTTTCCAAAGCTGGGAGCTGGGAACTGTGGATGAGGATCAAACATGTGTAATATCACAAGAATTAAGCATGATTGTCATGGCTAATCATTTCCTAAATATTCAAGTTGGAGATGTGAAGGATTATGAAAAATGTTAATATGTGAAAGGGTTTATGTGTGTGTATGTTACATGTGTTTCTGTGCCTTACTGAGACTGTAGGAGCCCAGAGGCACAGTTCTCAACACCAGATGCATAATATTAGTATCATCTGGGGACCTTTTAAAAATACCTATATTTGGATACAGCCCATTACCACCAAGTCAGAATATCTGGAGGTAGGCTTTTATCAAAGATATTTTTTAAAGTTCTCCAGAGGATTCTCATGAGCCCCCAAAGTAGAGAACAACTGGACAAGAGAACAGAAACTGTGTACATTTTGCAGAATTTGCATGAGGTCAACTATACTTGGAACACTCATTAAACATTAAGGAGGACTCTATTGGACTTTGTTAGTAACAGATGAGGCCTCAATTAGACAGCTAGCCACTCTATTCTGTAGTGCTTTCAGTTTTCATGTTCACACGGATAAGATGAACGGTATCCATGACAACAGCAGATGGGATTCATCCATTCCCTAGTTTTCTGTTTCCTTTGGGACATTTTGTTCCCTAGGATGTCATTTAGGGCAGCACATATTCTCTATCAGCCATCTGGCATTGCTGGTGATTTGACCACGTCTTTATCGGCACCTTCTTAACATGATAATCCTGAGGCTTGTCTAATGGATGGTATCAGTTCACATACACTTTAAAAAAATGGCCCCGGATTTACATGGTTGTGATAAAATATACTGATTGGTTAATTTACTCTTAGAGCATTTACTGTATATTTGTTGCATGGTCAATTCTTGAACGTGGATCCTTGCCCTCAAGGATCTTATATTCCAAGAGAGGATGTTCGTGCCCTATTTTTTACCATTGATTGATTTTTTTTTTAAAAGCTTTTATTTATTTATTTGACAGAGAGACAGTGAGAGAGGGACCATAAGCATGGGGCGTGGGAGAGGGAGAAGCAGGCTTCCTACTGAGCAGGGAACCCGATGCAGGGCTCAGTCCCAGGACCCTGGGATCATGACCTGAGCTGAAGGCAGATGCTTAACGACTGAGCCACCCAGGTGCCCCTTTACCATTGATTTAGATTCTCAGACTTGTATAATTGTATCAGTCAAAGTTCTCCAGAGATACAGAAGCAGTAACATGTGTCTACCTAGGCAAAGATATTTATTATAAGGCTTTGCTCACATGATTACAGAGACTGGTAAACACAGATCTGCAGTGTGGACCGACAGAGACTCCTGAAAGTTGCAGTTCTTGTCCAAAGGCTGGCAGGATGCAGACCCAGGAGAACTGAGAGTGCAGATCAAGGCCAAAAGCAATCTGCCAGAGAATTCCCTCTTGCTTATGGAGTGGGTCTTTTTGTTCTATTTAGATTAGATGAAGCTGCAGTTGGCTCCATAGCTCAGGGGTTAGAGCACTGGTCTTGTAGATTAGATGAAGCCAATTGGAGGGCAATCTGTTTACTCACAGTTCACTGGTTTAAATGTTAATCTCACCCAAAAATAGCCTCAAAACGACACATATAAACCATCACTGGTTAGAGGTGCTTAGAGCTGATGGTGATGATGATGATGATGGTCATGATGTGATGATGGTGTTGATGGTCATGATGATGATGTGTACACTATATTGAATGCTTACCATGTGCCAGGCCCTGCGCCACCCAGTTTACACTCTTTAATCCTCACATTGACCCTATGAAGGAACTACTGCTACTATCTTCATTTGTCTAGAGAAGGAAAATGAGACTTGCAGAGTTAAGTAACTTGTCCTAATGACACAGTCCGTAAGGGTCAGTCCTGCCATTTAAACCCAGATCTGCTCTTGCTCTTCACAAGATTTTTGGGGAAATTTTCTCTCTGCTTCTCTCTGAAGTATACTGTTCAGCGGGAAGAATGTGTTGTACCTTCCAAAGAAAATTTTTTCATTATTGTCAATGTTTCATTTAATACTAACTTGAAATACTAGGGTCAACTGCATTCTAATGTGTTAAATTCAGAGCAAAGGTGTTTTTCCATTGGAAAATTTTCATTAAAATGAAGTATGCCCCTGCTTCTTACCATTTGAAGTAGAGAGGAGATAGGTCTCACCAACGTTTTATAAAGTGACTTAAGATCCTCAAGTGACAAATATTCCAAATAGAGGTGTTGCTATGCTGCCTTACATAATCTAGTCAATTAAGTTAATCCCTCTGATTAATAGAAAGTATTAATATAGCTTTTTGGCTCTTCTGACTTAATTGCTTTAGGTTATATTATGAGCATAAAAGTAATGTTGTCAAGAGAGCTGTGCTGAAAATCAGGTAGAATGGGAATCATGATCTTATGTATCCTAGGAAAAGAGAAAAACTGATTGAGTCACACAAATCATTCTGCGGTGTAGTACCTTCTTATTTTTAATGTCCCTGGTTCACTAAACATTTATTTTAATGAATTATTTTATTAACTAGCAATCATCCATTCAAAAAACTTTAATTGTGCATGTCTAATGTGAAAGATGGGAAAGTAGCACCTGTTTAGAACTTTAAAAAGCGACTTAACACGCATCTCATTTATACTTGCCCCTGCCCTGAAATGGGCATTAACTCCTCTCCCATGTTTCTACTCCTTTTCAAAAGTTACTTTTGTTTTAATGTAATTGTATTGATGAAGCTGAAGATCTGGGCTCTCTTCAGAAACAACTTAATAGCTGCTGATTTCTAAAAGTGTATGGTTTTCACTGAAATCTTCCTGCTTGGTCTTCCTATTTCAGTCAGTAAGATTAATTTTTACCATCTGTAATTCTTGAACAGATCAATTTCATACTGGTTCTTGTCATTTTTCCTTCAAAAAGTATTGATTATCAGATCAGGGTGTCAGAAAATTTTGGAACATTATTTGTGAGAAAAAGTTACATGATGAGAAGAAAAACTTTATTAAGCTTTTTCTTGGTATTTAAGTGAAGTGTTAGGTATAGGAATATTTTATTATAAAAGCCCACAAGGGTATTTGGAAAAGGAACTCACATTAGGCCAGTCAGTGATGACCTAGTTTAGGTCTTATATATGACATATGAACTGGCTCTTCTTCTCTTTAAAGAGAAACATTGTATTCAGTTTTCCCCCACTAACCCTACTATTCTTTGCTTTGGAAAAGGCTGTCAATTAACTGCCAAGTCATTTCCAGCATGCTTGACTATGTAATACACAGTAGTAAGTCATGAGATTATTATGATTATGGGTATAGAAAGGTTTCAGTGAGTTCTTTACTCTATCTAGCAAGTTGACTTTATTTTTATTGATACTTAACATCAATAGTCCTGGAGCCCTGAGTTTTACTGTCTGTTTTAGATTATATAGAGATAATAATCTTTCTCTATTTTTTTTCTGATAAATGCAGTGGTCATAAACGTATTAAAATTAGTTCACATATGCTGATGCTTGTAGGTCCTCGTAATTTTATTTCATTGAACACCTTAAGTTATGAAAAAAAAATCTTGTTGACTTTTGGGCGGAACACTTTCTTTTCTTTTTTGAAGATTTTACTTAATTTATTTTATTTTATTTATTTATTTATTTTTTTAAAAGATTTTATTTTTATTTATTTGACAGAGAGAGATCACAAGCAGGCAGAGAGGCAGGCAGAGAGAGAGGAGGAAGCAGGCTCCCTGCTGAGCAGAGAGCCCGACGCGGGACTCGATCCCAGGACCCTGAGATCAGGACCTGAGCCGAAGGCAGCGGCTTAACCCACTGAGCCACCCAGGCGCCCCTACTTAATTTATTTTAGAGAGACGGGGCGTGAGTGGGGAAAGGAGCAGAAGGAGAGGGAGAGAATCTGAAGCTCGACTTGGGGCGTGACCCCAGGACTCTGAGATCATGACCTGAGCCAAAATCAAGAGTCAGATGCTCAACCGACAGAGTCACTTAGGTGTCCTGGGAACATTTTCTTTATCTCCCAGTTCCCACTGCCCATGCTACCCTTCTCTACTCCACTCCAGGGAGGGGAGGTGTTGAATGGGATTTATCACGACATCATCCAAGCTATTTTAGGAGTGGAACCTATGCACGGTGGGGTAGATGGGATAGCATGCTCTCATTCTCCCTTTTCCGGCTTTCTATATAGCATTGACAAAATAAGATCTGGGTTTTAAACTTGGCTTTGGAGTGAAAATAACAGAGCACACCTTCTATTTCAGAGTTCCTTAGGCATATCTAGGGTAGAGAGGAGTTTTCTACTTTGTCTAACCTAGAAACTTGAGGCTTATTATGGGAGTTTGAAAGGTGGACTAAGGCAGGTATGGGTATTTACATGTCCTAGCAAAAATTACCATGATGTCATTTTAATGATCTACATTCAATAAATATTTTTTAGTATTTGTGGACTATCATACCAGGTATACTAATGTAGACTTAAAGTAAGCCCCCTCTATCTGTTTTTACCTCTAAACCCAAACCAAAGTCTTGAATGTTTACTCTTTTAACAAAAGGTCTTGCTTTCTTCAGAGAAAAAGGGGATTAGAAAGCATATGGGGTTAGTAGAAATTTCATCCCTAGTAATGGACCAGTCAGTAAACCTGTGATGGACCAGACAGTAAACATGCAATCTGATGAGGGGAGGAGGGATTAGATAAGGGTGGGGCAAAAAGGTAAAGAAAAGACCCTCCCTCCCTCCTTTCCTTCTTTCCCTCCTTCCCTCCTCCCTCTTTCTCTTTCTCTCTTTCCCTCTTTCTCTCCTTCTCCCTCCCTTCATCCTCCCTTCCTTCCTCCCTCCCCCTTCCTTCCTTTCTTTCTCTCTTTCTTTCTTTCTCTCCTTCTCCCTCTCAATTTCTTTCCTTCCTCCCTCCCTCTCTTTCTTTTCCTTTCCTTTTCCCCCTTCCTTCCTTCTTTCCTTCTTTCATTCGTTCCTTCCTTCCTTTCTTTCCAGAATTTATTCATTTGAGAGAAGAAAGAGAAAGCAAACATGAGTGAGGAGGAGGGGCAGATGGAGAAGAGGGAGAAGCAGATTCCTTGCTGAGCAAGGAGCCTCATGTGGTATTCGATCCCAGGACCCTGAGATCACGAGGGAAAGGCAGATGCTTAATCGACCGAGCCCCTCCCCCACCAGGCATGCCAAGAAGGTTCTTTCATTGCAGGCCAGCCGTCTTTACTCTAGATGTCATCTGAATAACAGCACCCAACACAAATAAACACAGTAAACTCTGAACCATAACACAAACACCCTGAAAATACTATAACATGTACAATTGAGCTCCTTCCCTCTACCCAGGGGCAAATTTGACAAAAAAGTACTATTATATCCAGGGATAAAAAGTCAATGGCGTGTCAAATATACCTAATGAAGAGTTTGCAATCCTGGTATATGAGGTTTTAATATATCCCATTTTAGAGAAAAGAAACAAGTCTCTCCTGCTCAGTATTGACATTGTTGTTCCATTTCTTCCCTAAAGTTGAACGCTGACACTGCTCATTTATAAGGAACATTCTCCCTGAAAGCGAGTTATCAGGTTAACTTGATTAAACTTCAGTACTCTCAGTGAAGACACAAAAACAAAATACTTGGTAACATTGATGGAATAGTTTGTATGTGCTATTCATCCTATCACACTCGTATTTAATTTTCTTTTCTTTTTTTTTTTTTAAAGATTTTATTTATTTATTTGACAGACAGAGATCACAAGTAGGCAGAGAGGCAGGCGGAGAGAGAGGGGGAAGCAGGCTCCCTGCTGAGCGGGGGGGGGGCCTCGATCCCAGGACCATGGGATCATGACCCAAGCCCGAGCCAAAGGCAGAGGCTTTAACCCACTGAGCCACCCAGGTGCCCCTGTATTTAATTTTCTTAAACACTGTATGGCTAACCTTTAAAGATTAGGAAACTGGGACTTTAAGATGTTAAGATTTTGGAGGTCATACAGCTGGTAAGTGACAGCCAGAGATTCTTTCTCAGGACTGTCACGCTCCAGAGCCAGCCTTCCTATTTGCTATCCTGTTCTGCCTCCAGTATATACATATATCAGTATGGAATAATTTGTCTAGTTTAAATATTTGGTTCTGTTACAAAAATATTGTTATGCTGGACAAATGTCCTCCCAAATGTTTGCATCATGATTATACGCTATTCATTAGAACTCGTTGTAAGTGTGGTACTATTTGGATATTAAACTTGTGAAAAATAATTAAAATTTTTATTTTATCCTCTACTGAGAAGAAATTTCTACACTTTTCCTGCTTAAATATCTATACAAAATTATCATTCTGGGATTTCTCTGTATTTTTTTTCTGGAATACATGATAGGCCTTAGACATTAACTTTCATTTAATTTGAATTAGAAATAGAGGGGCCCCAGGCTGGCTCAGTAGGTAGAGCATAAGACTCCGGATCTCAGGGTTGTGAGTTCGAGCACTACATTAGGCAAAAAGCTTTCTTAAAAAAGAAAGGAAAAGAAAAGAAAAGAGAAAAGAAAATAAAAGAAATAGAGACAATCTTAAATACAAGATTTAAAGATCTTGTCCTTTTTGAGCTTGAATATAAAAGATCTAAAGCTTTACTCTCCTATGAACTCAATTTGGGAAATAGTTCTCTATGGCTGAAGTGTGTGTGTAGAGGATAAAGATGTAGTCGAGAAGGTAGATTGGGGCCAGCCTGTAATATGGCCTATATGAACACATTGTTGGAATAGTGTTGCGTTCAGCTGTTGGATACCCCACACTTTGAAATTAGTCTGCCCTAGGCACTTGGTAAGTGCTTGTTAGATGGAAGGGAAATCAACTCTGGCAAGACAACAAAATTTTAATAGAATATCCTTAAGAATCACAGATGGGTTAATGTCTTAACATTCTTATTTTTAGTAGCAAAACTGGGTTTGGGAAGAAAATATATAGGAATATTGAAGAATGATTAACTCTAAGTTAGATAATAATATAAGGAAGAACAGAGTTTCTGGAATAACATTTAATGGAGTGCCCAGTGCACAGAAAGGGATTCCAGAAATATTGAATAAATTAAAGAGTGAATGAAAAGTGTACATTATGTGTGTGTGTATGTACACACTCACACTGATTATACCAGTAAATGATAAATAGGCAAAAAATATTGAAAGTTCAATGTATTCAAATATATTCACATACAACTCAAAGTTTAACTTGGGAAAAACCCAGTGGGAAGCCAGATTCAACAAAGCTTGTTCTTTATCTTTATTCGATGTTGTTAAGCCTTTTGATAGCTTCCTTAAAATCTCACATTCTCTAGTGTAGTACTATAATAATTTAGGGAAGAAAATTGGAAAGATGGTATTGAAGAATAATTAGCATTTAACTGGATGTGAACGCAAGCATGAAACAATGCCCCAGTGGTAGTAGATACAAAAAAGACCTAATGAAGAAAAGTAATGATGATCAAAATAATAAAAAGATAATTCTTTTTAGACTTCAGGGTCTGGAGTTTTTGAAATACCACTGAAGGTGTCAGTAACAGAATGGCTTGTGGGACACCTGAACATTTCTGCTTTGTTTGGTTTTGGAAATTTCAATCTTGGGGCTAATGGGAGAGCATGGCTTTGTAAAAGAATAATTTAAAACCATACCATCCTTCTCCTACTTCCTCCACAATTATGTGATCTCACTCTGGATAAATTCCCTCCTCGGTGGGTGTCTCACACCAGTTGGCTTAGGAGGCTGAGCCTTAAGTTAAACCTCACTTAGAATTTTGTGGAATCATTTTGAGTATGGTGGAGTTTGCTTTTGTTATAAAAATCAAATAAGAAGAAGGCAACATTTTAATATTGTTAAGTCATTTATTCAGTTTTAAGATCTCACCATCCTGTGGGAGGAAAATACTCAAATTCTCCATCTCCAGCTTTGATCTTTTGTGAATACATTTTTTTTTTTTTGCCACAGTTTTTGCATATCTACAAGCTTCTCTACTTAGATGTTCTGCCAAATTTTTCCTCTCTTCCACCAACCAACTTTGCACCCTCCCAATCAACTGACATCCTGGTAATAAATTTTGGAATAATTTTCCCTTCTGTTTCTTTCTCTGTTCACAGTCTGTTACCTTGTCTTAATAATTTTCCTTTGAAAAGTTAAATATATAGGGGTGCCTGGGTGGCTCAGATGGTTAAGTATCTGCTTTCGGCTCAGGTTATAATCCCAGGGTCCTGGGATCAAGGCCTACATTGGGCTCCCTGCTCAGCAGGGAGCCTGCTTCTCCCTTCCCACCCTCATCCCCTGCTTATGCTCTCTTGTTCTCTCTGTGAAATAAATAAATAAAATCTTAAAAAAAAAAGGAAAAATTAAATACTTAAAAATTAATGTTAAATAGTTAAAGACTTGCACTCTTACTGCTCTTGTCTGAATTGTCCTCACTAATTAATTACTTACATAAAATATTCTTCAGAGAAATAAAGGTAATAGTAGGGTTGTTGTAGGGTTGTAAGTTTTAAAAGAATTAATGTATCCAAGAGTATGTAGCATATACTAGATGCTTAGTAAATGATATTTACTAATGCATTTCCCTGCAAAACTTTTCATTGTTGTATCGTCTCCAGGATAAAATCTAGAGACTCAAACTGATATTCCAGATCATGAGAGTTTAGCTGTAATTACCCATATCAAATTATTTTCCACTAATCTCTATTATTAAATCACACAAATCTCTTTGTCTGCAAATAGGCCATATTCACTTCAACATCTTTGTCAACTTCCCTGCTCTTTGTTCTTGGCGACTACTGCTTCCCTATTTAATCATATGCTCCAGGTTTCAACTCCTGTCTTGCCACTTCTGTGGAACTTCCTGTAACTGTTCTACGTGCAGGGGATATGGCAATGGACAAAGTAGACAATGTCTCTGCTCTCATGAAGCTTGTAAGCTTCATGATTCATTATAGACTGTAATAACCAGATGAACAAAGAAATAAACACAATTTGGTATATATATACACAATGAAATATCACTCGGCCTTAAAAGGGAAGGGGATATGACAATGTGTTAAAAAATGAAAGAAACTTGAGGACATGATGCTAAGTGAAATAAGTCAATCACAGTAAGAGGAATATGGCATTCTTCCATTTGTATGAGGTACTCAGGGTAGTAAAATTCAGTAGCAGGATGGCAGTTGGCAGGGGTTGGGGAGAGGGGAAAAGGGAAGTTGTTATTCAATGAGTATAGAGTTTCAGTTTCCCAAGATGAAAATGTTCTAGAGGTCTGTTGTGCAACAATGTACATGTAGTTAACACTATTGTCCTATTCACTTAAAAATGGTTAAAATAGTAAATTTTATGTGCTTTTTACCACAATAAGTAACAGAAATTGTTGAGTTAATCTCAGATAATTGTAAGTGCTATTAAGAAAATAAAGCAGAATAACATCAAAGAGTTACTTCAAGGCAATGCTACTTTAGAAAGCCCCTCCGAGGGAGTGGCTTTTGAGCTGAGAGCAGACAGATGTTGTCAGTTAGTCATGAGAGTCTGAAGGAATAGTAAGTGCAAGGGTCATGAGACAGAAACAAATCTGTCCTACATAAAGGAGAAGAAGGCAATTCAGAGGGCATCAGTTAATTTGCTGATGAAGGCAGGCAGATTCTGTAGGGACAGGTGGGCTTTGGAAAGGAGATTAAATTTTATTCAATTATGATAGACAGTCATTGGAGTTTTAAGTAGTGGATGATAGGATCTGAGTCACAGTTTTTATTTTTATTTATTTTTGTTTTTTTATGTTTCAAGTTTTTATTTTTTACTTAAAAATTTTTTTATTTATTAATTTGTCAGAGAGAGAGAAAGAGAGATAGAGCACAAGCAGGGGGAGTGGCAGGCAGAGGGAGAAGTAGGCTCCCTGCTGATCAAGGAGCCTGATGCAGGACTCGATCCCAGGACCCCAGGATCATGACTTGAGCCGAAGGCAGACACTTAACCAACTGAGCCACCCAGGCATCCCAAAACTTTACTTGTTTATTTATTTGCCAGAGAGAGAGAGAGAGAGAGAGAGACACACCCCATAAGCAGGGGGAGCAGAAAGCAGAGGGAAAGCAGACTCCCCACTGAGCAGGGAGCCTGATGCAGGATTTGATCCCAGGACCCTGGGATCATAACCTGAACTGAAGGCAGACACTCAACCAACTAAGCCACCCAGGTATTCCTCACGTTTTTATTTTTTAAAGATTTTACTTATTTTAGAGGAGACAGAGAGAGTGCATGCATGTGCATGCCATGAGTGGGGAAGGGGCAGAGGGAGAGGGAGTGGGACAAGCAGACTTCTGCCTCCGTGTGAAGCTTCATGCGGGCTCAGTTCCCCGACAGGGAGATCGTGACCTAAGCCGAAACCAGGAGTCAGACACTTAACCTACTAAGCCACCCAAGCACCCAAAGTTTTTACTTAAATTCTAGTTAGTTAACATCTAGTATAACATTGGTTTCAGGAGAAGAATTTAGTGATTCATCACTTACATATAACACCCAGTGTTCATCACAGCAAGTGCCCTCCTCAGTACCCATCAACCACTGATTCATCTCCCTGAGCACCTTCCTCCAGCAATCCTCAGTCTGTTCTCTATAGTTAAGAATCTCTCTTGTGTTTTGCCTCTCTCTCTCTTTTTTTTCTTTCCCATATGTCTATCTGTTTTGTTTCTTGAATTACACATATGAGTGAAGGCATATGGTAGTTTTTGTCTTTCTCTGACTTATTTTGCTTAGCATAATACCCTCTAGTTCCATCCACGCCATTGCAAATGGCAAGATTTCTTTTTCGATGGCTGCGTAATATCCCATTGTATATACATCACACTTTTTCTTTATCCATTCATCTGTCAATGGGCATTTGGGCTCTTTCCATAACATGGCTATTGTTGCTAATGCTGCTAAAACCTTGTACCTCTTTGAATCTGCATTTTTGTATCCTTTGGGTGTATACCTAGTCGTGTAATTGCTGTGCCATAGGATAGTTCTAGTTTTAACTTTTGGAGGAACCTCCATACTGTTTTCCAGAGTGGCTGCACCAGTTTGCATTCCCACCAACAGTGTAAGAGGCCTCCTCTTTCTCCACATCCTTGCCAATATCTGTGTTTCTGTGTTGTTAGCCATTCGGAGAGGTGTGCGGTGGTATCTCATTGTAGTTTTAATTTGTATTTCCCTGATGATGAGTAATGTTGAACATTTTTCATGGGTCTATTAGCCATCTGTATGTTTTCTTTGGGGAAAAGTCTAATCATGTCTTCTGCCCATTTCTTAACTGGATTATTTATTTTTTGGGGGTATTGAGTTTGATAAGGTCTTTATAGACTTTGGATACTAACCCTTTATCAGATATGTCATTTGCAAATATCTTCTCTCATTCCATAGACTGCCTTTTAGTTTTGTTGATTGTTTCCCTTGCTGTGCAGAAGGAGATTCACAGTTTTAAAAAAGTCGGCTAGTTATAATGAGGAAACAGAGAGAGGTAAATATAGAAACTGAAACACCAGTTAGAACACATTTTCACTGGAACACAGATGATGGTGACCTGGATGATAGCGGGGAAGGAGTGAAGTTGTCAGAATTGGGATAGATTTTGTGGTAATGACAAGTGGATTTGTGGATAGATTGAATGTAGCAAATGTATAAAGAAGAATTAAGGATGACTTCATGTTTTGGCCTGGACAAACATAGGGGGTAAAATTGGGAGAGAAACAAGTTTGGGTTTGAGGGAGTAAGAAGTTACAAGTTTAGATTTAGCTCTGTTAGGTTTGTTTTGTTTTTGTTTTAAGGATTTTATTTATTTGTTGACAGAGAGGGACACAGTGAGAGAGGGAACACAAGCAGGGGGAGTGGGAGAGGGAGAAGCAGGCCCCCCGCTGAGCAGGGAGCAGGATTCTGGGCTCGATCCTAGGACCCTGGGATCATGACCTGAGCTGAAGGCAGACACTTAATGACTGAGCCACCCAGGCGCCCCAGTATTTTGTTTTTAACATCTGAATCAAGATATGATTCACATAGCATAAAATTCACACACTTAAAAGTGTTCAATTCAAGGATTTTTTTAGTATATTCACAGAGCCAGGCAATCATCATCATAATCTAAGTTAAGAACATTTTGTCACTTCAAAAAGAAACCTGTATCTATTTTCCTGGCCCTAAGCAACCACTAACCTACTTTCTGTTTCTATAGATTTCTCCACTCTTCACATTTCATGTTAAGGAATGCTACAACATGTTGTCTTTTTTGAGTGGATTCTTTTATTTAACTTAATCTTATCCATCAGTACTTTAATTCTTTTTATTGCTAAATAATATTCCACTATAGAGATATACCACATTTCATTTATTCATTCATCAGCTTATGAACATTTGTTTCTACATTTTGGCTATTATGAACAATGCAGCTATGAATATATGTATGTTTTTATTGGGACATATATTTTCATTTCTCTTCAGCATATAACCAAGAGTGGAATTGCTGGGTTATGTAGTAACTCTATGTCTATTTTGAGAAACTGCCAAACTGTTTTTGAAAGTGGCTGTTACTCATTCCCACCAGCAATGAATAAGGGTTCTAATTCCACTACACCCTTGTCAACCCTTGTTATGGTCTTTGTTTTTCATTGTAGCCGTCCTCATGAGTATGAAGTGTCACCTCACTGTGGCTTGAGTCTGCGTTTTCCTAATTGCTAAGAATGATCAGTGTCTTTTCATGTGCTTATTGCCCATTTGTATATCTTTGGAGACAAGTCTGTTCAAATCTTTTGCCCATTTTTAAGTTGGATTATTGTTCCCTTTTTTAAAAATCTTATTTTAAAATATTATTTATTTATTTGAGAGCAAGTGAGAGAGTAAGAGAGAGAGAAAGAGCATGTGTGTGTGCAGGTGCTTGCATTTGAGCACACCCCACCAAGCAGGGTGCCTGATGCAGGACTCGATCCCACAACCCTGGCATCAGACCCAAGCTGAAGGCAGATGTGTAACTGACTGAGCCACCCAGGCACCCTATTGTTCCTTTTATTGTTGAGTTGTACTGCTTCTTTATATATTCCAGATATAAACCCCTTGTTCCTTGTCAGCTAATGATTTGCAGATATTTTTTTCTCTTTCTTTGGACTGGATTTTCACTTTCATGATGGTATTGTTAACAACACAAATATTTTAATTTTGATATAGCCTAATTTGCTTTCTTCTTCAGTCACTTTTGCTTTTAGAGTCCTATCTAAGAAATGACCAGTTAAATTTTAGTTACCTATTAGATATCCAAACGAAGATAGCAGGTAGTCAGTTGTTTGTGAATCTGAACTTGAGAGATCACATTGGATAGAAAAGCGAGTCATCAGTGTATAGATAATATTTAAAGCCCTGGGCCTTAATGGGATCATTCAGAGAGAGAGAGAATAGAATTGGGCAAGTCATGAAGGACACAATTTATAATCATTACACATAGCATTGGGGTTCAACGTGTGCCCCAGAGTACTGGGATAATCTACCAATAAAAATAATCTAGCCTGATGAATAAACACTAAGACTGCCCACTTAGGGATAGGGCAGATATCTCCCTGGAAGAGCTTGTGAGATCATTTCCACTCTGGCCACTGTAGTAAAGTTGACTTTTCAGAATAAACTGGAGTAGAATTTTCTCCATATGATCTTAACTCCCCAGGAAGCTGCCAAGACTGGGAGTACTCCTTCCTTATCAAACCTCTGTGTAAGTGTGCATACTGGTCAGAATGGCAAACAGAATCCATTCCAGCTCATTTAAGATGGCAAAGATTTTAGTAGAGAATATCAGGTAGCTCACCAAATCCTTGTTATGAGGTGAAATCAGCAGGAAGCACATCCAGACCCTAGAATCATGCTGCAGGACTTGCCCGTGTGGGAACCATCACCGTCACTGCTGTCACAAGCCAGCTTCAGGTGCTAGGAACTCAGCTTCTCTCAAATTGCTCTAGATGCCAGGCACCCGACTTTATTGCAACTTCTGCAGCTCCCCCAGTAAAGCAAGATTCTCAGCTGCCACTTGTACTGGGAAGGTAGATGCTCAACACTTAGCCTATTTCCTCACGCTGTGAACTGAAACCTCACGAGTGCACGTGCTTGCTGGAACCAAGGTTATCCGCTTGCATCCCAGTTGCCAAGGATGGTGGGGGTGGAATGGGTTTTCTGGGTTTTCTCTTGGTAAGCTAAAGCTTACAGTGGAGAAGCTCATAAAATGTGGAAGATATTCCAAAGGTGGTAGGAGACCATGCATGAGAGATCTCCACTATAATGTGCTGTGTATACCCAGCAATGATGACTCTTCGCCAGCACCTGGGGGGTGGGGGTGGGGTTTCTTCTTCAGAGAGCATCTAATCAATGGTAGCTGCTGTCAAATTCTTCCATTCTGAAGTGACAGTTTCTCCGTGTAAATATACCATAGGGTGAACTGTATTTGTGAATTCATGAGTTTATCAGCTATTTGCATTTCTTTTTGAGCAGGCCTAAGAATTAGATGGTAAGTCGTTATATATATGGAACGTTATAAACATTTTAATATACATGTGTAATTCACTCACCTTACATTATTGAAAATTAATAATTACTCTTCTCAGAGAAAGACATTTTATGGTGTTACTCATTTAATGAGATCTGCATGAATAATTTTTGTGTGTGAGCTATCTGGCAAAGAAAAGTCACCATAAAGATATAGTACTTACTATTAACTTATTATAAATCTTTAAGATAGGAATTTAGTGCAGCTTGAATAAAAAACAATTTTGTTTTGCTTAGCCATTAATTTTTTTTTTTTTACTCTATTGAGGTATAAGTTACACAAAATTAAATAAACCCTTTTTTATATTGGTAAGTTTTGGCAATATATCCACCTAAATAATCATCAGCCACGGTCAAAATATAGAACATGCCCCTTTATAACATCCTCACCTCCCTAGCCCTATGAAACCACTAATCTACTTCCTGTCACTACAGATATTGATTTTTTTCAAGTTACTGAGGCATAATTTACATACAAGATAATGCATTCATTTTAAGTGTGCAGTTTTCTAGAGCCATTGATTTTCACAAAGTAAAACTACTGTCTCTATAATGTTTTGCTCTTGAACGCTCTTACTAGTCATTTGGTCATATAGGAAAGCAGTGAATGAATTCTCTTTGTTTTGTGTGCATACAAACTCACGCAGAGTCATTCCATACTTTCTACACGCAGCTATGTGATACCAGAATATTCTTGATCCACAAACTGTTCTTGAAAAATTGCTGATATGAAGGCCAGGGGAAACAAACATAAAACTAAGCTACTGATTTAGACCCAAGCTACTATTAGCTACTGCCACACACCCATGAATCATAAGGTCCTTGAAATATAGCTATTAGTGGTATTCCTAACTAATCACTCTTATAACATTATTTTAAGGAAGTTGGAGTATGAGTCACGAGTAAGCAAATGAATGAATAGATATACACTGTTGGTGATTTAATGTTTGACGTGTGTGGGAGAGGCTGGATAGAGTACACGTTATCCAGGGACTTGCACTAATTGTACAGTTCTAAAGAAGCTTATTTGAAGCTATTAGCCTGTTTTATGAGTTATTGATTTCTAAATGTCTTCCCAGTTTGGCAAGAGAATCAGATCTTAGCGGACAGTGCCAACTAATCCTTTTTATTAGGTAGGGTGGATAATAGTTTAAATGTAGTCCAGCTCCCTAGATGGGAAATAAATAGAAATTTCCATAAGATGGTGTCCCAATTTGCATGTCAGTTATAGTAGTAAATGTTGGGAGAAAATTATTATAGCTTGGAAATTTGAAGCTCTTGGGAAGATTTTCAGGAAGGGGCTCTTGAACCATTTATAATTTGTAAATAAAGAAGAATAGCAATTGTACAATCAGTTAATAGCTATCATACAATCAGTCACTTCTTTTTAACAGACATGTATGGTCAACATTTTGTGCATGAAGCACCAATTAGGGCCACAGTGATACACAGATGAAGGAAGGCTTCTGCTCTCAAGTTCCCACTTTAAACAGGCAGGAGAGAAAGAGTGTTAAAGAAACAACTGGAACATAGAGTGCTAAGTTCAACAGAAGAAGTATTGTGTAGAGTGCCATGGGAGCAAGAATAAAGAACATTGGATTTAGGCTTAAAGAAGCAGAAAAAACTTTCCAAAAATGACGATATTTTTGTTAAGTCAGGAAGTACCAGCAGAGTTAGCCAGACAGAGGGAAATATAGTCTGTTTGGTTGCCCTCCTAAAAAACATCCGATTATTAAAAAGTCACATTATAAAACATGATATGCGGGACGCCTGGGTGGCTCAGTTGGTTAAGCAGCTGCCTTTGGCTCAGGTCATGATCCCAGCGTCCTGGGATCGAGTCCCACATCGGGCTCCTTGCTCATCAGGGAGCCTGCTTCTCCCTCTGCCTCTGCCTGCCATTCTGTCTGCCTGTGCTTGCTCTCTCTCCCTCTCTCTCTGACAAATAAATAAATAAAAAATCTTTAAAAACAAAAACAAAAACAAAAACATGATATGCTTCAATAGGGAAAGACAAGGAAGAGGCTAGAGGGCTACAAGATTGTAATGGGAGTTTTTTTTCTTATGCAGAAATTTTAATGACAAAGATATCTCTATTGTTATAGGTTTAATTTTTATTTTTTTGTATTATAAACAACAACAAAAACATCAAAATAAGCAAAATCAAAACTAAACATTTTCTTCTTTACCCTTTGGTCCAGGCAGCCTAGTTCCTTCTGATTCAGAGTCCTGACCTTACGTTTGTCACAGGTATCAAAGGTGAGGAAGAGAGCCCAGGATTACAGGTCCAAAGGAAAATGTTGGCAGAGCATCCGACCATGTGCTCAAGATAGTGTTAACATGCTTTGTCTGCATGAATTTTTTTTTTCTCCCTCTATTAGTGAGCTATTAATTCCCAGGAGAGATTGATTTATGATCAATAGTAGTTTACACAGTAAAAGCAAGTTTCATAATTAATTGATTGGATTATGTCTGATTGCCATGTATAAAGCTTGTTCTGTCGGAGAAAAGCCTGAAATTTGGTGTGATTAGAGCATAAGGGTATGTTGAGAGTGAGGCTGGACATGAAGGCATATCCTTGGAGGCCTTTGTGTTCCAAGCTAAGGGATTTGGATTTCATTCTGCAACCAAGACAGGGTGATGGATTAATGAATTTCAGGGAAGGCTGAGCGATAGCATAAGATGTGAATTTAGCGAAGCCCCCACCCCCGCCACAGTGTGAAATACAGATTGGTGTGTGGGGGTGATGAGAGAGGGACCATTAAGAGGCTATTAGGATAATGAGGACTTGAAGTAAGGTAGTAGTAAAGCAAAGAAAGCAACAATTTAGAGAGATAACGCTGAATGACTTTACTTAGTGACAAACTGGCTGTGTGGGGTGGGTGTATTTGTGTATGGGGGGCAGTGTGTGTAACTCTGTAGGGGGTGTCTAAATTAACTCCTATTTTTACGCCTTAGGGCTCCTAGGGGAGATAAGGGAGATGGGAAGAGAAGCAGAAACAGGATTTCTGGAGGGGAGCAGTGGGAGAGGATGGCTCATGTCTGAATTTAAAAATTTTTTGGATATCTAAAAGGAAATACTCTATAGGTAGGCCTGAAAATCAAGGAATTACATTATAGTTACAGGATTTTGGAAAATAAAATTTTATCAGAATAAGACGGCACCCATAGTTAACAACATCAAATTGTATAAAGAAAAATCATGATTATGGTGGAGCAGTTACCAGTGTATTGACTCTCATTTCCAAGTACACTCTCAGTGCCTGCTCTGCAAGAATGGGCATGAACCCTCTGAGCATTTCCGCTTTGGAGCAAGGACCCTGTCAAGCTTTCCCATTAGAGGGTGCTGGAAGGGCACTGGAAGAGGAAGAGATTTCTCTTACTGATTCTTGTGTGTCTGCAGTCAGCTCCTGCAGCCTGGATGGCTTCTATCGGGGCCAGAGCTAACAGCAGAAGCGCCTTCCCCAGCTGCTGGCTTGGGGGCTGTGCACGGCTCCTGCAGCACACAGGGGCTCACAGCTTCCTTGGATGCCTCTTTTGGCCGCTTTGTAGCAAGTTCCTAGATTTGGTGTCTCTCTGTAAATGACTTTCCTATGAATGGCTTTTCTGGCATCTCAGAGGGTGGATTTCTAGCCAACTCCAGATGATGGATTTCCAGAAAATTCCATGGCATGGCCCCATAGTGACTCCTCTGTCATCTGGTGAGCCACAGCTGTGCCCTCTTCTGCCAGGTCTGGATCTCAGCTCTGTGGCATGCATTTTCCTTAGGTACTCTAGCTCAGCCCTAGACATCGTGGCTGCTCTTTTTCATCTGCTCGTCCTTTGTTCTTCAGACTACTCTTGTGTTCTTACCAGTCAGTCTTTTGTTACTTCAACCCTATATTATAGTTAGTAGCACTTTAACTTGTCATCTTCAAATTACTGGAGTGTTTCTCCTGATTGGAGTCTAGCTGATACAGTCATCTTTTCTATCCCTTCACAGACCTCATGACATTCTCCAGAGGCAATAGCTTCTTACTACTTTTTGTTTTTACTATTTTTTAATTTAAAACAATTTTTTAAGATTTTATTTTTAAGTCATCTCCACACCCAATGTGGGGCTCAAACTCATGACCCCAAGATCAAGAATTACATGCTCCAGGGTGCCTGTGTGGCTTAGTGGGTTAAAGCCTCTGCCTTTGGCTCAGGTCATGATCTCAGGGTCCTGGGATCAAGCCCCACATCCAGCTCTCTGCTCAGCGGGGAGCCTGCATCCCCATCTCTCTCTTTGCCTGCCTCTTTGCCTACTTGTGACCTCTGTCAAATAAATAAATAAAAATCTTAAAAAAGAAAAAAAAAGAATCACATGCTCCTCCAACTGAGCCAGCCAGGTACCCCTGTTTTTACTATTTTTAATTGTCTTTTTGTTTTAATTTTCCTGATTTCCTTTTGGCTGTTTTAAGATAAAGGATGACTAAGCGCATTTTTGTACTATCCGTGTCACTTCTGTTCCTTTCTCCTGTCATCCCTTCCTTCTCTTCTTGAAACTAGTATCTCTCTAAGTTCCTCTACTGGTCACCCTGCAGCTTCAAATTACATACCTAATCCCTATTTTTTATTCTTGTGCCTAAATAACACACATATATATATTTGGTCAACAACTCTGTAAGGTGAGAACACTACCCTTTTCCTCCTTTGCGTCACCTGTTCACCCCATTTTCGTCTCCCTATATGTATCTGTTCTGCTTTTATTAAATTTATTTTTTATTTTAATTTTTTAAAAAGTTTTTATTTATTTATTTTAGTAATCTCTGTACCCAGCATGGGGCTGGAACTTACCACCCCGAGATGAAGAGTCCCACACTCCTCTGACTGAGCTTGCCAGGTGCCCCAGTAGGTTGAGTGTCTGATTCTTGATTTCAGCTCAGGTCATGATCTCAGAGAGATCTTAAAAGATCTCTTAAGATCCTGTCTCTCCCTCTACCCCCTCTCCCCAATTTTTTTTTAATTTGATAAAATTCACAATCTAATCTGTAAACTAGAATGAATCACATATAGGTGAATTCTTAACATTGAAGGACAACAAATAGCATTCATATTCCACACTGTTAAAAAATTGCTTATTGAGCCAAATAATGCCCTGTGAGGATATGTCCTTCTTTTACGTTTACAGTCAGGATTTGGTGTCATCCAAAAAAGAATAATCGCAGTGTCAAGTTCAGAAGAATTTTTTTGTCATTTACCCAAACTCATGCTGTGTTTTAGCTTACATCAAATTTAAGCTGCCTTTCTTCAACAGCGTTTTCTGTTTCTTTTTCTCCTGTAAGTGTTATTTGATCTCTCATTCTTTGTTTAGTTTCATCATTGAGCAGAAATACACGCAGTCTTGAGGTTTTCAAGCCCTCATCCATACCAAATATTATATTGAATTCCCTCCCCATCCCTTTTCCTTAGAGACCTCCCTCTTAGAGGTCTCCATTCTCCTTTACCAGTTTAAGATCTTTGTTTTCTAAGCCCACTGTTTCTGTCTCATTGTGTTGGCTTCTATGCTGGATAATCTCCATTTGTCTCTCTGGATACACTTCCACCCTTCATCCCCAGGAGGGTGCTTTTATGGACTACAAAAATATGCTTTCTTTGCCCTCTGGCTTCCAGTAGTTGGGTTTAAACAATGGAAGGCATCATATTGGAAGGTGGGAGGCAGGTAAAATTGATGTATTTATTTCTATGGAAACCTCCCTGCTGAGCCATGCCTGGGCAGTGGTTGAAATTCTCTACAGAGAATCACAGCTCCTACTGGGTTTAACAAGTGTTGATAAAGCTTAATGTGTAGGTTCTTGGAACTGCTCCTATTCTTGCCCTTTCACACTTAGGGATAGTAGTTGCTTCGCACGGTTCCTAGACTCAGGGTGGCTCCTTATTTCTTATTGGATTCCCCTTATCACTGACCGCACTTTTGTAAATTATCTGCGTCTTAAGCTCTTTTCAACACTCATTTTGGGGATGCTATTTTGTGTCTATGAGTAACCAGACTGATACAGGCCCCCACGTCATTTTCTTCTTGGTAGATGAATATTTGCATTCAGAGATCAATACTTTTGCTTAATCTCCTGTTATGACTGGTAGTTGGGAATATAGGTGAATCAGAATCAGAATATAGGTCCTGGGATGTCTGGGTGGCTCAGTTGTTAAATTTCTGCCTTAGGCTCAGGTCATGATCCCAGGGTCCTGGGATGGAACCCCATATCAGGCTCCCTGCTCAGTGGGAGGCCTGCTTCTCCCTCTCCCACTCCCCCTGCTTGTGTTCCCTCTCTCGCGGTGTCTCTCTCTGTCAAATAAATAAATGAAATCTCAAAAAAAAAAAAAAAAGAATATAGGTGCTATTTGAAGCATGGACTAAGGATAAGGTGATCCAAAATTATGTTTGGAGCACAAGTTGCATTTTTGCCTATCTTGTTGGGCCTCTATTAGCAACCTGCCTTTAAGAAGTTAATCAGCTGAGGGGCGCCTGGGTGGCTCAGTGGGTTAAAGCCTCTGCCTTCAGCTCGGGTCATGATCTCAGGGTCCTGGGATTGAGCCCCACATCTGGCTCTCTGCTCAGCGGGGAGCCTGCTTCCTCCTCTCTCTCTCTGCCTGCTTGTGATCTGTCTGTCAAATAAATAAATAAAATCTTAAAAAAAAAAAAAAGAAGTTAATCAGCTGAATGTGAGCGCATTTAGAGAATTTACCTCAAACTGAGTATTATAGGATATTTTTTTTAAGCATCTTATTGATCTTGAATAAAACTAAGTAAATAACTGATTAGTTAGATAACTTTTCTTTCAGAAGTAGGGGAATTTCAGTTTTTGGAGATTTTGGGTTGATGCTTGTCAGCTTTTTGTACCTTCAAAGTTTATTGTTACTACTTATAGAACATAATGTCATTTATATTGAAAACTTTAGCTGAAAAATTTAATTATTGCATCTGCCATAATTAACAATACACATAAATATACACACATTTTAAAGGGCAAGATACACACCGGATTTGTATTCTTACATTAATTTAGGGAAATAATAAGTAGAGTGGAATTTATGCATCTTGAGAAGATGTAAGGGATCCCAGAGGCTTTATAGAGAAGGATAAGTCAGGGTTCATCCTACCAGAAAGTTCAGTGCATACTCACAAAGGACCGAAGGACCACAAGGCTACTCTCTCTGGTCTAAACTTCTACCCTTGCTAGTCTGTCATGACATTGTTTTCTAACTCTCTCAAAATTCTCTTTATTCAAGTCATTACTTTGGTAAGATAATGAAGTGGAGGAGGGGAGGAGGGGGACCAGGTACAGCTTGGTGTGGTAAGTACTCCAAAATCCTTGAGTCCATTGGTAGGGGTCGAGATGAATCATGTATGCTTAAAATATAACTGCTCCTTTCCCAACAGAAGAAGCTAAGAGAGAGATGGTACATTAGATTCAGACCATTTTACTTCTAAGTATTTTTTTTTTAAGATTTTATTTATTTATTTGAGAGACACAGAGCAAGAGCAAGAACAGAGGTAGGGGAAGGTCATAGGGAGAGGGAGAAGCAGACTCCCCACTGAGCAGGTAGCCCAACAGGGGCTCCATCCCAGGATCTCAGGATCATGACCTGAGCCGAAGGCAGACTCTTAACAGACTGAGCCACCCAGGTGCACCTATTTCTAACTTTTTATTTTCATTGTTAGGAAGCCCAAGAAATCCATTTTTCTCTATGTGTTGATACAGCCTATCAGCATAGCATCAGTACTATATCTCCATGGACTACTCTATTATTCCATTTATGCCTATTTATGTCAGCCTCCAAAGGAGTCTCCAGATATCCAGGTCACCTCTCGACTCCTACACTCTAATCCCCGCTGAGTTCCAAATACCCCCATTCTGTTCTTTTCCCTGCCTTTATCTGACTTCTAAAATTCTTCCACGGTGCCCTTTGGAATTTGAGTTCTATTAGAAGTAAAATCTCCTGTTCTTCAACCTATTCTTAGAATATTCTTTTCATCTTCTTGCTCTGAAAGAAACCTGGCTCTCTCCCAAAGTTTCTGCTTTCCTGACATCTGTCTCAAGTGATGGCTGTTTTTGTTCGACAGCTTTCTCCACACTGGGCTGAAGAGTGGAGAAGGTCTCCTTGTACCTTATTGCTGCTTCCTGACGATTCTCCCTTTTCCCTGTCTATGACCTCTCAATACTGATTCTCATGCTTTCATTATATATCTGTCATTGTCCCTTATTGTTGCCATCATTTACTGATTCTCTAGGCGTTTCTTCTTATTTTCTATGGTTTTGTGGTTCATTTTTGTTTTCTCCAATATACTCATAATTCTTGATAATTTTAATACAGATACAAAGAATCCTTCCATCATCCTGACCTGTTAGTTCCCTGAACTCTTCTTCAGTGAGCTTGACTCTAGCGTAGTGTAACCCCTTAGTCTCATGGTTATATCCTAGACTTTGTCATTAGTCTTAATTCCATAATCTCAATTTTTTTTTTCTTTTCAAATTTTTATTTAAATTCTGGTTAGTTAACATATACTGTAATATTGATTTCAGGAGTAGAATTTAGTGATTCATCACTTACATATAACACCCAGTGTTCATCACAAGTGCCCTCCTTAATGCCCATCACCCATTTAGCCCATCCCCCACCCACTTCCCTCCATCAACTCTCAGTGTGTTCTCTATCGTCTTTATGTTTTGCTTCTCTCTCTCTTTTTCTCCCATATAATCCATATTTTTTTTCTTAAATTCCACATGAGTGAAATCATGTGGTATTTATCTTTCTCTGACTGACTTATTTTACTGAGCATAATACCCAAGATTTCTTTCTTTTTGATGGCTGAGTAATATTCTATTACATGTATCTCTACCACCTCTTCTTTATCCATTCACCAGTCAGTGAACATTTGGGCTCTTTCCATAGTTTGGCTCTTGTTGCTAATGCTGCTATAAACATTGGGGTGCATGTGCCCCTTTGAATCTGTATTTTTGTATCCTTCAGGTTAATACCTAGTAGTGCAATTGCTGGGTCATAGGGTAGTCCTGTTTTTAACTTTGGGAGGAATATCCATACTATTTTCCAGAGTTTGCTGCACCAGTTTGCATTTCTACCAACAGTTAAAGAGGGCTCCCCTTTCTCCATACCCTTGCCAAAATCTGTTGTTGTCTGTATTGTTCATTTTAGTCATTCTGACAGGTGTGAGGTGATACCTCATTGTGGTTTTGATGTGCATTTCCCTGATGATGAGTGGTGTTGAATATCTTTTCATGTGTCTGTTAAGCATCTGGATGTCTTTGGAAAAATGTCTATTCATGTCTTCTGCCCATTTCTTTGACTGGATTATTTGTCCCTTGGGTATTGAGTTTGATAAGTTCTTTATAGATTTTTGGATACTAATCCTTTATCAGCTATTTTCAAATATCTTCTCCCATTCCGTGGGCTGCCTTTTGTTTTTATTGTTTCCTTTGCTGTGCAGAAATTTATCTTGATGAAGTCATAATAGTTCACTTTTGCTTTTGTTTCCCTTTTCCAGTGATGTGTGTAGTAAGGAGTTGCTCAGGTCAAGATCAGAGAGGTAGCTGCCTGTGTTCTCCTCTAGGATTTTGATGGTTTCCTGTCTCATCTTTAGATCTTTTACCCATTTTGAATTTATTTTTGTGTATGGTGTAACAAAGTGGTCCATTTTCATTCTTTTGCATGTTGCTGTCCAATATTCCCAAAACCATTTGTTGAAGATACTTTTTGCCATTGGATATTCTCTCCTGCTTTGTTGAAAATTAGTTGACCATATAGTTGTGAGTCCATTTCTGGATTTTCTATTCTGTTCTATTGATCTATGTGTCTGTTTTTGCACTGGTTCCATAGTGTCTTGATGACTACAGCTTTGTAATGTAGTCTGGAATTGTGAGGCCTCCAGCTTTGCTTTTCTTTTTCAGGATTGCTTTGGCTATTTGGGGTCTTTTGGGGTTCCATACAAATATTAGGATTGTTTGTTCTAGCTCTGTGAAAAATGCTGATGGCATTTTCATAAAGATTGCATTAAATGTATAAATTGCTTTGGGCAATAAAGACATTTTAACAATGGTTGTTCTTCCAATCCATGAGCATGGAATGTCTTCCCATTTCTTTGTGTCCTCTTCAATTTCTTTCATCAGTTTTCTATAGTTTTCAGAGTACAGATCTTTTACCTCTTTGGTTAGGTTTATTCCTAGATATCTGATATTTTTGGTGCCATCGTAAATGGGATCAATTCCTTGATTTCTTTCGGCTACTTCATTATTGGTGTATAGAAATGCAACAGATTTCTGTACTTTGAGTTTATATCCCGAGACTTTGCTGATTTCATGTATTAGTTCTAGCAATTTTTTGGTGGAGTCTTTTGGGTTTTCTACTTAGAGTATCACGTCATCTGCAAATAGTGAAAGTTTGACTTCTTTCTTGCCAATTGGATGCCTTTTATTTCTTTTTGTTGTCTGATAGCTGAGGCTAACACGTCAGTACTAAATTAAATAGTACGGTGAGTGTGGACATCCCTGTCTTCTTCCTGACTGGAGAGGAAAATCTTTCAGTTTTACCCCATTGAGGATGCTTTTAACTGTGGGTCTTCTGTATATGGCCATTATGATGTTGAGGTATGTTCCATGTATACCTACTTTGTGGAGGGTTTTTTATCAAGAATGCATGCTATAGGGGCGCCTGGGTGGCTCAGTGGGTTAAAGCCTCTGCCTTCGGCTCAAGTCATGATCCCAGGGTCCTGGGATTGAGCCCCACATTGGGCTCTATGCTCAGCAGGGAGCCTGCTTCCCCTTGTCTCTCTGCCTGCCTCTCTGCCTACTTGTGATCTCTGTCTGTCAAATAAATAAATAAAATCTTAAAAAAAAAAGAATGCATACTTTATGTTGTCAGATGCTTTTCCTGCATCTATTGAGAGGGTCATATGGTTCTTATCCATTCTTTTGTTAATGTGGTGTATCATATAGCATAATCTTAACTTCTTATATCCTACTCCTTAACCAGTGCCTCCCCTCAGGTCCCCTCCAGCCAACCTTTAACCTCCGCTGGGACCTACATTTCACCGATCTACCATATTAAACTGTTCTTCTCCTTGTGACATCTTCATTAATGCTTCTTAACCAGCCTCATTCATGCACAATCATAATCATCTCCTCGATGTTCACTCTTGACTCTCTTGCCTCATCTCCCCTTTCATTGTACTGCTTCATGAAACTACAGCTGGGTTAAATTCTTCATTTGCTAGGTTACAACCATGCAGCTGAGTATTGCTGGAGAAGAACTTGGAGCCATGCTGACTGGTCTCATTTAAATTCAATATATAAACCTCAAGTGGGCCCTTATTGAGGCCAGGCCATCATAGTGACCCATTCACTCTCCCATTGTCCTTTACAACTACTTAACATTTCTCCTCTACCCTCAAACCCACAATCCTTTCTTCCCGGTCATCACTCTTAACTTCCTCACCAGAAAAATTGAACCAATGAAAAGAGAACTTCCCTGGAATATCCATCACCATATCTACCTGTATTTAAACACTGATACTCCGTCTCTCTGCCTGTTGGTACGAATTAGCTATCCATGGTCTGTCTGGAGTCAATCCTTCCTCCTGTGCACTTGATCCCTTTCCCTCTTGCTACACAGGCATTCGTTTAGCAGTTCTTCGATCATCTACATATATTTTTTGCTCTCTACTAGATCTTTCCGATCAACATGCAGACATACTGTACTTCTTCCCATCTATAATAAAGTCTTCTCTTGGCCTATTCTCTCACTAGTTACCCTTTCCTTTAATCCCCATTAGTGAAAAACTCCTGCGAAGAGTTGTCTGTGTTGGTTATCTACAATTTCTCCTCAACTCATTCCAATTAGGATGACTCCTCAGCACTCTAAAAAATTGACCCCTGTCAAAGTAACCAATGATATTCATATTACTACTTACCACATCTGGTGGCCAATGCCTAGCCCCCATCTTATTTTATCTATCAGCACATATTTTTGGGGGGTATATAATATGGTGATTCATATCTATCAGCCTATTTGACATAGTTGATCACACCATTTTCTTTGAATTTCTGGTTTCCATGACATCATCCTTTTTTGGTTTTCCTTGTACCTCACTGTTAACTCCTTCTCAGTCTCTTACTCTTCTCTCTGAGCTTGCCATGTTATAGTGCTCTAGGATTGAATACTTTTTTTCGTTCCTTGATCTTCTTTTTTCTATCTATACTCAGTCAATGCTGTCATCTAGTATCAAGCCCATGATTCCTAAGTCCAGACTTTCCTTCTGAAATCCAGATTCATATAGACAACCTCCTACTAGACATCTTCATTTGGATATCTATTGGACATCTAAAAATCATCATGTTAAAGACTAAACTAGTAATCCCTCATCCTTTACCCATAGCCTTTTCCATTTAGGTTGACGGAAATTCTGCCCTCAGGCTTTGATGCTCAGACCCAAATTCTTGAAATTATCTTTGACTTCATTTTGCTACGGGAGTTTATATCCAACCCATTAAGATATCTTTCGGCTCTGCTTTCAAATATATCTAGGACCCAGAGTCCTTATAGTAGTCTGCAAGGCCCTAAGCACTCTGGGCTCTGTTACCATCCTGACCTGACCCACTCACGCTCCTACTGTCCCATTCCACTCCATGAAGAAAGCCATGCTAGCATTCTTGATGTCCTCCCAACATATCAGGCATCTTTCTATACAAGAGGCTTTTTTAAACTATTCTCTTTCTCTAGAGTTGTCTTCTTTCAGATGTTCAGCTAGTTTCTTTAAGGTCCTTTTTGTTGTTGTTTGTTTTTTAAGATTTATTTGAGAGAGAGAAAGAATGTGCACAATCAGGGTCATGAGCGAGCAGGATGGGGGGTGAGTAGTAGCAGGAGAGGGAGAAGCAGACTCCCTGCTGAATGCAGAGCTCCTCATAGGGGCTCGACTTGGGGCTCGATCCCAGAATCCTGGGATCATGACCTGAGTGGAAGGCAGATGCTTAACCGACTGAGTCATTCAGCTGCCCCTTCTTTAAGTTTTTTGCTAAAATATTACCTTCTCAAGGAGACCGACTTCAAGTAACACCCTTATCTCCACATTCCCTCTTTCCCATTGCCTGCTATATACAGCTCAGATGTGAGAACTTCGCCCTTAAAGAGCCTCCTCCTTTTTAATCTCTATTTTCCAAATCAAATGTTTGCAAAATGTATCCAAGGAATATATTTACTCTGAAATAATTTGTACATATGAATTTTATGCTTTTCTGAGTTTGTTTAGTTGAAATGGGATGTTGTAAAAAAGCTTTCTTGAAAGGTAATAAAAATATCAGTGATGCCAGTTCTTAGAGGCTTGGCCACTACAGTAGACACAGGTTAAGAATAGAGATGACTATGGCCCCCGTAATGACAATTACTAGAGACCTTTCCATATTTCAGCTGTTGTGAACAGCTAATACTCACTGAGTACCTAGTAAATGTCAGGCATTGCTCTAACTGCTTTACATAGAACATGTTCTTATGCCTCACAGGAATGCTGTGAAGTCAGTACTAATATGTCTTTCCCTAGTGGCGTCATGGAGAAAGGTATGAAGGCAGGGGGTGGCCAAGTGTGGAAGCAAGGACACACGAGCTTGGCATTTGTCCTTCATGCTCCTAATTTGTCCATCCTACCCCAAGCTCTTCCTGGAGACTCTGAAGGGATTACAAATCAAGAGAGAAGTGAATGGAGCTCACAGAAGTGGGCAGGGTCAGAACAAACAGGAAACATTGAGGCAGAAAGCACAGGAAAATTCCAAGTATTTCAATGGAGTTTTAAGTTTAATGGCTGCTACTGTCTTTTGCCTTGAATAAATGTAAATATTTACCATAAAGAAAGCTCTTATAAGTGGAAATGTCTCCTGGAACTCTGGGGCTAGGGAAAAGGCTCAACACCTGGGAGCTGAGCAAGAATTACAGTGTATAAAAATCTAGTCAGTGTGTCATGAATGGACCAGGGATGCTGGAAGGAGGGGAAAAGGAGATTCAAAAGGGTTAGCAAACCAGGGTTTTGTGAGGAGCACAATTTTTTTGTCCCCTGAATCTGTATTTTCTGTCTGACATGCTAAACCTAGCTACTGTCAGACACTGAGCACAGGTGAGTAGACTGAAAGAGAACAGCCTCGATATCATGCTCATTATGGATTCTCCTCCAAGGTGACAAGGATAAATGATGGAAATCAATGTTCTCATCCTTGACTCCCCTCTCTGGAGCCTCCCCAGGTTCAGTTTTGTGTGAGGACACAAAGAACTCCAGTGCTTTGTGTGACAATGAAAAAAATCTGATGGCATCTTTTGATATCCAAAGTTGTGAGAGCAATGTTCGAATGCATATTTTATCTTGACACTCTTCTGCCCTGTGGCTGTACTTGATGGAAAGGGACTATGGCTTCAGTCATGATTAATCAGTAACTGACTCACTCTGTAATTGGAAATGCAGCACAAGTCTGAGAATGATAATGCCGTCTCAAAGCCCTTTGTTTATGAAATGTTTTATCATAATTTGAAAAATCTACTTGTTTTTACATAAACCTGTGAGGTGGGTTATTGTCATTGCCATTCTCACAATGAGAATGTGGAGCTTGGGTAATTCCTACAAGGTCATAAGAGAAGTTATTGGCTTAGGACGAGACGTCACAGTCCTTGTTTCACCAGATTATTGCCCTTCGAGTCACATAATTAGAGAGACAAATAGAATGACCAGGAATAATGTGTTAAGAAGTGAGACAAGCATAGAAGTCTGTGGATGCAAAAAGCTGAAAGGCAAAAGGGGCCATTATTGAGACAACAAACACAGATTGTGCCATGCTTTTAAGCCACTGAGGACCAGTAAAATAAACACCTATTTGCTTTTTCATCATTGTTATTTGTGCTGCCTCTATTTGCTAGACACTGACCTTGCTTTTAGGTTTGTCAAGTGACTCCACAGTAGCTCTTGTCATTGGTAGAAACGACCTAAGTAGGGCTTGGTATTTCCATGGTGTTCCATGTTTTCATGCTTCCTACTCAGAGGGCAAATGGTGAGTGGATAATTAACCGATAAAATAAGAACAAAACACAGTTGAGGTTTTAACAATGTCATTCTGCCTTCCTTTTTGGAATCTTAGGAGATATATTGCTCTCTTTAGAGAGAAGGACATTGAAGGTGAGAACAAAAGAGACTAGTTTATTATATTAATTGATTTCCCAACGTGATGATTAACAAAGGGAGGTCTTTCTAGATTATGTATGTGAACCCTAGGCAAAGCCTGAGATCTCAGGAGTCAGAAGAAAAGCTCAGGCTCTACGATTCAGAGAAGGGAATTATTTTCTTTGGATTTGACATTGAAGATTTAAAAGGCAGGTCCTCACTGTTCCATTTTAATTGCCATCCTGTCCGGGAATGACAGGAATGATCAAAGGCAAGTGTAGTGGTGAGTGATCTGTGGCAGACTAGACTAAAGGGATGTCCTCTGAGTGCTGGCAAGAGAGCTTGTGGGGGCACCTGGGTGGCTCAGTGGGTTAAGGCCTCTGCCTTTGGCTCGCGTCATGATCCCAGGGTCCTGGGATCAAGCCCCGCATCGGGCTTTCTGCTCAGCGGGCATCCTGCTTCCCTTCCTCTCTCTCTGCCTGCCTCTCTGCCTACTTGTAATCTCTGTCTGTCATATAAATAAATAAAATCTTAAAAAAAAAAAGAACAGAGCTTGTGGACAGATGTGCACACGACTAACCTGTAACAGAGTAGCAGTCCACTTAATGGACGTGTGGGAGAACAAGGAGACATTTCTCACCTTTGCACGTCAGGAGTAAGAACGATTCTAAGTAAGAGAAAGGGTGAATGCAGAGTTAGGGTGGAAAAAGACTTGGGATCCCCATGTCAAGTCAAGATGGTGCAAGGGGAAAGTACTTTAGCCTGCCCTCCTCCCCTTGGGTAGAAAATCATGTCTGAGACTACTCAAGTATAGTGTGGTTGACCATTGTGGAATTTTCCCTGCACATCAGCAACTGAGTATTTCAGGGAAGGGAGAGAAAGTTGGCCTGATTAGGCCACCTCCTTTGTTCTCTTACAGTGCCTTGTATCGCCCACAAAATTGGGCTTATAGTGCTTAAGTGTTCTTATCTATATCCCCCCTCAGATGTAGGCTCTGTGAGGGGAGGGATCTTTCTGCTTTTTCCGTGAGGAGTTTCCAGTGCCTGCCCTATTGTACTTGGCACTTAATAGATTAAGTGGTTGTTGGTCGTCCAAAGGAATGAATTGGATCAAGAAAACGGCTTGTACAGATGTGAGGAAAAGTCAGTTTTTGTTTCCCAAACCTAATCATACTGGTATTCTTTGGAGAGATATACAGTGTGTAATTAAGACCCAGACTGCCTAGGTTCCAAATCCAGTTTTGTCCTCTCCAGGATGTGGCATCACATGACGTTCCCTAACCTTATCTGTGAATGGAGACAGTTACGCCCACTTACATCAGTGGATACGTCAGGGATGTATGTTTGGAGGTATGCATAGAAAACCCAGATAGGAGTTCAGTTGATCCATGAACAGCATGGGAAAAAAAAAAAAAAAAAAAAACCAAAACCAAAAAACCCGGCATTGTACAAGGGTCACTTTCAATTCAAATAGGACAAGGGTTTCTCTCTCACTGCCTAATGAGAAGATGCTCAAAAGAGAGGTCATTCAGGGCTGTGTGGCAGTTCTATGAAATCAGGACCTAGGCTCTTTCTATCCTTTTTTTTTTTAGTCAGCCTTGGAGTATACCTTTTATTGTGTTTACCTGGTGGGTGCTGGAGCTCCGTCTACTGCTTCTGCTCTCCAGGTGGGAAGAAGGAGATGAGTACAAGCAAATCTTCCATGAGAGTGATTTGCTTCCCTTTCAGGAGGTTTCTGTCTCGACCAAAACTTTCCATGGGTATCTCATTGGCCAGAATGGTGTCACATGAACCTCCTCTAAACAGAGTTATCTCTTCTATCACCAAAAGTGAAGAGGATTAGGCTGGTAAGAAAAAGTGGGGGTTAGATATTGGATAGGCAGCTAACTGTTGGAGTGGGAAAAGCACACACCACGTGTACTTAGGAAATGTTGCTGTACACACACTTACATTAGGCTTGCAATTGTAATTTTTGTATATTGTAAATAAAAATATACAGAAGTGGTGGATATGGAGACCTGAACATTGGATTTAGAAGATACACCATTTGGGTGGCTTCCCAGCACGTGGACAATGATTAATGTTGATCGGGTATTTACTGTGAATCTGGTCCTTTATTTTATTTTATTTTTTTAAGATTTTATTTATTCGTTTGAGAGAGAGTGAGTGAGGGGAGAGAGAATCTGAAGTACACTTCACACTGAGTACAGAGCCTGACACGGGGCCTGACCCCACAACCATGAGACCATGACCTGAGTTAAAACCAAAAGTAGGATGCTCTTTCCTTTTTTTTTTTTTTTCCTAAGATTTTATTTATTTATTTGAAGGGAGAATGAGTGAGAGAGAGTGAGTGAGAGTACGAGTGGTGGGAGGGACAGAGGTAGAAGCAGACTCCCTGCTGAGCCAGAGCCCAATACGGGGCTTGATCCCAGGGCCCTGAGATCATGACCTGAGCCAAAGTCAGATGCTTCACCGAGGGAGACACCAGATGCCCCTGAATTTGGTTCCTTGTATGTATTCTTTCTTTTAACCCTTAACTTTGACTCTGAGCAGTAGTGACAGCTATTATTTCCCTTTGTGTATAAGGAAACTTACCCACAAAGAGTTAAGTAGGAGATGAGAGTTACGTAGGGTGCTACCACAGCCATCAAGCGGTAGAGCTAGGCAGGATTTGAACTCAGATGATCTGCTTTCAGAGTCTGTGCTCTTAATCCCCAGTGCAACTTAGAGAATGTCTTCCAAGGAAAGTGGATTTTTGAAATATCTCGTTTTCTCTAAAAATTTCCCAGCACCCTGGATTGGAATAAGTTAACTATCTTACAAATTCATTAAAACTTGTTGTGTCTCTGTGATACCATGTTCAAAATAAAGACTAAATAGCAGATGGTGATATCTGTTAGACTGTAAGCCCGATAAGGGAAAAGACTGCCATTTTTCTGGCTGAAGGAAGTGCCTGATTTAGTGTCTCAAATATTGTGAAAGTACTTGGCAAATCACATTTGTTCGTGAAGCCCACACTTTGACTTTCCCAGCTATCGGCCTCGACATATAAATATGCTGCAGTTTGAGAGCTTTCTTTACAGATGGAACTAACATTCTCTTCTTTAGTCAAAATGAGAGTATGCTGTTTGTAAAGCCATTTAAAGCTGAATGATCACCAACCAAACAGCTTGAAAGAAAAGGCACATATAATCAGATTGCAGGCATATATGTATATACACATATACATTTGCATGTATGTTACAGTAGATATTTGTATATATTTGCGTGTTGATATTATATGTTGATATTATAGATATCATATATGTAGATACTATATTTTATCTGTAGATATTATAAGCGCTCATGCTTATCCGAGGAAAAAAAAATCACCCGATTATTTTTAGAACATCTGTCAGGAGAGGAGGACATTACCCAGGTAGTCTCTGAGGAAGACCCAGATGGTAGGTAATGAATGACTATGAAGTGTGTGTTATCTGCGCAAGGTCAGGCAACACAAAGCTTGGCCATTTCAGTGTTAGGATGAAGGCAATTGAAATGCAAATGTGAGAGAGAAGGAGGAGGTAGCAATTATAGGACTCAGCCAGTGACCAAATAATGATCAGTATTAAGCCCGACTTCAAAGTCAGGAGAGGGGGGTTGGTTCTCTTGCCAACATACAACTGATGGACATAGGGTGGGTGGCCTCTTGTAACTGCTTCTGATTGGCTGCTTTCCCATCCTTTGACAGGGGAAGGGAGGGGAATCAGCAGGTGGGTTTACAGGAATAGTTTCATAAGCTGGAGACTGGATGCTGTTTCTACTGTAATTAATTCCAGGGGGGCTGCTTTTTCCCATTGTCCTGTCCTTTGTATTTTGCTAGTCAATGCACATCATGTTGACCCCTTCCCTCCGCCCTCACAGAAGCCTCTCTTCCAGGGCTGGTGGCCACTGCTTTTAGCCACACACCCTCAGGAATCATTAAGTATTTTCTCTGACTAGTTTGCAAAATTTCCTGCGGGCTTCATGGATTTGGTGGTGGTTGGTTCTTCATGTTTGCACATCTACTGTCGTAAAAGTGATGGCGAGGGCCAAACAAAGCTTGCCAATTCCACCTGAGCCCCCGTGGTCCTTGCTGACTGGTTCCTAAACTTTGATTGTTTTAGGGGTGGTCGGAGATCATTTGCTGCTCTTGGTATGGGGAGCCTTCTAAACCAGTCTACAGAAAGAATACCACCTCTTGAAACACATTATTAATGCTGTTGTCATTGTTGAAATTATTAGAGCAATGATCTTAGGTAGACAAAATTATGGAAGTATAGGCAATCAACTGCTCTTTGATTTCAGTAGAGGAGAGAAACTTTTTTTATCTTGTTACCTTGTCATTGCTTTGTAGTTTTTGAAAATGTGTGTAATTTCCATGAGAATGCATATTTTCCTAAGGCTAGCAGAGATAAAGGAGGATGAGAGGACAGTGATAACACTTTCTTCCTTTTATTTTATTTTATTTTTTTAAAGATTTTATTTATTTATTTGACAGACCGAGATCACAAGTAGGCAGAGAGGCAGACAGAGAGAGAGGAGGAAGCAGGCTCCCTGCCGAGCAGAGAGCCTGATGCGGGGCTCTGTCTCAGGACCCTGAGACCATGACCTGAGCTGAAGGCAGAGGTTTTAACCCACTGAGCCACCCAGGTGCCCCACTTTCTTCCTTTTAATGGAAGTTTTATTTGATATGGTTTTTGTTTTGTTTTATTTTTTCTGGGTATGTTTTGTTAAAAATTTCTAAAAGTGAGGCTCATCACCTTTTCATGTGTCTGTTTTCTGTCTGTGTGTCTCCTTTGGAAAAAATGTCTATAGGTGCTCTGACCATTTCTTGAGCAGATTATTTGTTTTTTTTTGTTTTTGTTTTGTTTTGTTTTTGGTATCAAGTTGCATAAGTTCTTTATGTATTTTGGATATTAACCCCTTATTGGATGTATCATTTGAAAATAGTTTCTTCTATTCAGTGGGTTGTCTTTTTGTTTTGTTGATAGTTTCCTTCATTGTGAAAACACTTTTTGGTTTGGTTTAGTTCCAGTATTTTATTTTTGCTTTTCTTTCTCTTGCCTGAGGAGACATACCTTTGCTTTGACTGATGTCTAAGAGATTACTGCCCATGTTTTCTTCAAGGAGTTTTATGATTTCAGGTCACAATTAGGTCTTTAATCCATTTTGGGCTTATTTTTTATGTCTGGTATTGAGAAACTGGTCCGGTTTCATTCTTTTGCATGTAGCTGTGTCATGTTCCCAACACCATTTATAGGAAAGACTGTCTTCCCCATTGTATAGACTTGCCTCCTTTGTCATAGATTAACTGGTCTTATAACTGTGGGTTTATTTATGGGTTCTCTATTCTCTTCCAATGATATGTGGTCTGTTTGTGCTAGTGCCATACAGTTTTGATTATTACAGATTTGTAATATACCTTGAAATCTGGGGGCACCTGGATGGCTCAGTGGGTTAAAGCCTCTGCCTTCGGTTCAGGTCATGATCCTAGGGTCCTGGGATCGAGCCCCGCATCGGGCTCTCTGCTCGGCAGGGAGCCTGCTTCCTCCTCTCTCTCTGCCTGCCTCTCTGCCTACTTGTGATCTCTGTCAAACAAATAAATAAAATCTTTAAAAAAAAAAAAAAAGAAATCTGGGATTGTGATATCTCCCTGTGATTGTTTGCTATTTTTTCTCAGGATTGCTTTGGTTAAGTTATTTTAATTCTTTTTTAAAGATTTTATTTATTTATTTGACAGAGAGAGATCACAAGCAGGCAGAGAGGCAGGCAGAGAGAGAGGAGGAAGCAGGCTCCCCGCTGAGCAGAGAGCCCGATGCGGGGCTTGATCCCAGGACACTGAGATCATGACCTGAGCCGAAGGCAGCGGCTTAACCCACTGAGCCACCCAGGCGCCCCTAGTTATTTTAATTCTTAATATCTTAACACACTTCAATAATCTGTAGTTGGGAAAGAAATCTCCAGAGGAAAATTAAAGAAATCTCCAGATAAAAGCTTTGACTTTTTGCTTAAAGATGATAAATACTCAGTTCCAAATCTACTTTAGAGATTATTATTTTTCACTTGTTATAGCTAGGCTATGTGGGGGAACTAGAGCCATGCTTTTCATATCTATTTTACTAAATCCCAGAATTCTTTGTGTGTTGGCCAAGATTCGTCCGTTAATTCAATAGTAGTTAGTACATCTTCTAACAACTAGTTTCAAAAACAGTCCTAAATCTTAGAGAATTATGTTAATTGTTTGTCATCATCTATCAGGGCTACTTTCTGATTCTAATCTTACCATAATAGTGATGATGGATAAAGTCCACCATTACTGAGATGGAGTTTTCTGGGATGTTACCCATTTTTGTTGGTCATTAGTAGTTGCTCTGCCTCATTTGGTTTCATGAGCAGCTGACATTTTCTTTCTTTCTTTCTTTCTTTTTTTTTTTTTTAATATTTTTATTTATTTATTTTGAGAGAGAGACAGAGTGAGAGAGAGCATGAGAGGGGAGGTCAGAGGCAGAAGCAGACTCCCCATGGAGCTGGGAGCCCGATGTGGGACTCAATCCCAGGACTCTGGGACCATGACCTGAGCCAAAGGCAGTTGCTTAACCAACCAAGCCACCCAGGCGCCCAGCAGCTGACATTTTCTTTTGATTTGTGATTTTAGTGATGGTTGCTTTGTCCTTGACTGCTCCCATACATGCGTCTGTTAGCCTGATGGAGCTGCTTGTGTTTCTGTGGCCATGAGCAGTGCATTTTGGAATGTAAACTGGAGTTATGTCCAGTCATCAGTTTATAAAGGTTGCAGTCACTCAGGATTACACTTAACAGTAATATGAATAGCTCCTGTGAATGATTCTTTTTTTTAATTTCCTTATGTGACTTGCAGAGTATTTTAGCTGGGATGTTTAGAGGTGGCAGAAGACATGTTGCCATTGGTACATTATGACAGTACCTTTTAGAATTTGCTTGTAACTTTTATAATGCTCCAAAATGGAATCATGGTTTATGTATTGCTTTAATTTCTTGCTTTAACTGAGAGGTTTTAATATTATCTCCATGGGAAAACAAAATGTTTTTCAACTAAACGATAATAACATTAGTATCAGCAGTCATCATTATTTTGTCAAGGGATTTCATAACAAACCCTAGGCATTTAATTAGCATTATTTTGTTCTGACATAAAAGAGAAACTATGAGAAAAAAAATCAGTAATTTATATGCGATATATTTGTTTCACAATTCACCCCTAAGATCTCTTGTAATTTGACCTTTGTGGTAGCTATAAAATGTTAGGCTAAAACAAGATCATAATGAGGTATTTATCTAAGGCAACACATTGTTTTAGGATCAATTTTAATGTAAACATTATAAGGATAAAATTAGAAATATCTACTTGTTATGCTGATGACCTTAAAATACTGATTACAAATCATTATTAGCCATTGCTTTAACCTTTGTTTCTCTACTTCATGTTCTCAAATAGAAACAGTTTCACTGTAAGGGGTTCTATTTTGGCTTCACGTGGTGGTGCTAGAATTTCCTAAAAGAAAAATGAATATATATTTTTAATTTTATAATTTTTTATTTTTTTATAAACATATAATGTATTATTAGCCCCAGGGGTACAGGTCTGTGAATCGCCAGGTTTGCACACTTCATAGCACTCACCAGAGCACATACCCTCCCCAATGTCCATAATCCCACCACCCTCTGCCTGCCCCCCACCCCCAATCCTCAGTTTGTTTCCTGAGATTAAGAGTCTCTTATGCTTTGTCTCCCTCACTGGTCCGATCTTATTTCATTTTTCCCTCCCTTCCCCCCACGAATAGGTCAGTGTTTCTTAAACTCTAGAGTACGTTTGAAGCAACTTTAGAACTTGTCAAATGTAGATTCCTGATGCTACCTGGAGAAATTCAGATTCTTTAATTTAGGTACATGCTTAGAAATCTGTGTTTTTGACAAACATGTGGTTCTGAGGATGGTGGCGTCTCAACCACATTTTGAGAAACACTCATTTTTAGATTTTATATATGTGACATTTACTAATACGACAAACTCAATCTAATTATATTAATTACTATGAAAATTACAAACTTAAGGATAACCTTAGCTATTTCTTGGTATAGGTGAGATATAGGATCCATGTAAGAAATTAATTTTAGCATGAGTAGGGTATGTTTACTTTCCCTGGAGGATTAGAATATTTTATCCCAGTGCTTAATGTCAAATGTGTAACTGACCATGCTTTTCTTTCCATTTTCTCAGTCAGGCGGCTTTGCATCAAATCGATAGCTAAGCAATAGTCAGAAATACATTATCATAAATACTCTAATTCTTTCACACCCCCTCCTCCACACCACCAGAGTCTGTAATTGTTTTTCTGGCCCATCTCTCTCAGTGGTTCTGATGATAAATTTTTATTCATATTAAGCGGTTATAGTTCTATAAAAAGCCCCAAATGCTGTGTGGAATGAGACATATTGTAAATAAAATACTTCATAATTCAGAATTTTATTAATTCAGACAAATATTTCTTCCAGTTTAGTCTAATTTAGGTATCACTTTGCTAAAATGGAGAGATATTTCCTCATTTTGCAGTAGTCCCATTTTTGAAATTTGTATTCATTTAGGAAATACTGAGAATGTGGTTAATAATGTGGAGGCCGAGAAAAATCAAGGCCATCCCACCTCAGGTTTAGCCTTAGCATAAGTACAGCCATCTCAGACCCCTGTGCCTAAGGGCTGAACTTTCCTTACTTTACTTTAGTCCCAGGAAGCTCCACCCTACTTCAGTTCTAAAGACCCCCACCCTACTTTAGTTCCAGGAAGCCCCACCCTGTTTTAGTAACAGGAACCCATAAATACCCCTGCCTTAACTAAGCTGGGGTCCAAGTCCTTACTCAGCTGTGTCGGTTAGACTTGGGCCTAAGCTTGTCGAAAAAAACCCTCCTGTGATTGCGTCAGTGCTTGGCTCCTTGGTGGTCTCTCAGACGCGAAAATTTGGGCATAACATTTGGAGGTTCCACCGAGATCTGGGAGACTTTTAGAACCCCAATTCAGAGGGTCTTATGCGGGCTGGTGAGTGTGCTCGTTTTTGTTGATTGGTTGGGCCCTGCCTGGAGGCTCGGCCGCTGTCATGGTAGGGCCCGGAGGACAAGGTCCTCATCTGGAGGCTTGGCTGCTGGTACGGTCGGGCCCAGAGGACAAGGTCCTCAACTGTGAAGAGAGCCCCCTGCTAGGTTGGCCGGATTCTCCTTAACTTCCTTCGTTTTGTCTCCACGGCCATGCCAGATCATTTGTCTTTGTGAGTGTGTTCTTGTTAATTGTTGTAAGTGTATTTGTCTTGTTGTGGACTGAGGACGTGATGGGACAGACACAGGAATCCTCTGTCTGATGATTGACCACTTCTTAGACGTTAGGGAAAGAGCTCATAACCTGAGCACGGATGTAGAAAACGGAAAGTTTCGGACTTTCTGCATGTCTGAATAACCATCCTTTAATGTTGGATGGCCCCGGGAGGGCCGCTGGGTCTGCGGTTGTCTTTGTCTTGTCTTTTTGGTGTCTGTTGCGCTCGGAGAATGAGGCAATCAGAGAGTAAGGGGACTCTGACTTTCGTCTCTCTGTTCCTCCTAATGGATGTGGGGCTTCTCCCTCACTCATTTTCCATGTTAATGGCTATAACTGGAGCCAACTGGCGTTAGTCTTACTCGAGACAGAGACTTTAAGGAATATTCCCAAGCAGCTGCTGAAACTCCCTTTGTTTCGGGGAGATTCCTGTCTTCTCTGGCCCAACCTGGACTGCTTAGCCCCTCCCTCCCCCTTGCTGGTGGGAAAGCATGGTGTCTGCTCCTCTCTCGGAGCTGAGGAGCTCTAGAACTGGGAACCCTTTCTCTGCCTTCTGGTGGCACTTTGTTCTGTTCTTCACTGTTTGGAAACAAGAAGAGCGCCCCCTGGACCTAACTAACACCCCCCACTCCGGATCTTCCCACCCGGGGTCTCAGGTAAACATTCAAAGCGGAGTGGGCCCAGGTGGAACGTAAATCAGTATTTGAACTAAGTTAAGTTTGTCGGGTTAATTAGGATGAACATACCTTTTGAGTTAACAGTAGTAAATGTGAAACTTCAGAGTTCTTACTTGAAGTCAAATAAGCTTGTGTTATTTGTTAAAATCTGTTAGCAAAGAGATGACTAAACTGATGGTTAATTGTCTGTCTCAAAGTTTTAATGGGTAGTTGCTGAGATAGCTTTCAAAGTCTTTGGTAACCTGAAAGTTTGAAGTTTTGCTTGGATAACAAATGGAATTAAATTTGTTGGACATTTAGGTCTTTTCCAAAGACCTAAATCATTGATTACTGAACATAGGTTTGTGCTTTTGACTTCTTACAGCAAAGAAAATAAGAATATCTAAATTGGCAAACATGTTTTGTGCTTAACTGATTCATAAATAGACATCTAAAGAATTCTGTTATAACCATTCACAATTGATTAATAACTGACTAGAGGTTAATAACTAAAGGTGTTTCTAAGAGTACAAAATTCTGCTAACTGTAAGACTGATGGAAATAAAGGAAGCAACTCTATGTAGGAAAGTAGAAGATATGTAAGAAAGATTTAAGGAATGGGAATACATTTTATTGAAGGTAAAAGAAGGTAATTTTGTCTTAAATGAGATGGTTGTTTGGAAGGAAATGGCTTGGAACAAAACCTGAATGCAAAAGAAATTTATAGAAGGTTTGCGAAGGGAAATCTTTGGAATGGAATTTAGGATGGTCAGGACGGACTAAGATTGAAATGAATGGGTTTTAACTGTACATTGGTATAAGACTGAAATTCTCTCTGTTTAAAAGGACAAAGTGTTCTTAGATTAATTGATCTGCTGTTAAGAAAATGTAAATGGTTTTCTCTTTGCCCGCCCCAAATTGTAAATGAGATCTCTTTGACTCAGAAGGCTTTTTCCTTGATATGCTAAGTTACTCAGGGAGTACTGCTAAACCAATGATAAACCTTGGGTTACATTTGGGTAAATGCTGTAACTATTCTAGAGGTTCTATACATTTCCTGAAGTTTTAATGTTTTGATAAGGGTCATCACTTGATATTCAACCATATCTATTCTGAGTTTTTGTCATTTGTAATTGTTTTAATTCTCTTGTAAGATGGATTGCGCCCTAAAGGAAATTCATGTGGGAGATTTTCAGGACAAATACAGGTCTTTGATATGTTAAAATCCTGGAACTGAAATGGGTAAGAATTTCCAGAAGTAAAAGCTACATTCAGACTAAACCAGAATTAGTGACATGGGACTAAATGAACTAAAAAATTGTAATGTTGTATGTTTTGTCTTATTTTAAGCATGACTGGTTCTATAATGTTTGCTCCTCCAGACTAGGGAAACTTTTTCTTAAGTTACCTGTAACTTAACAGAGATGGTAAATGAATCAAGGCATTCAACTTTTCTCTCTATCTGAACCCTCTATCTGAAACCAAAAGTTCTCAGTAAGTATTCTTTCTTCCTTGGCAATTAGTCATTTGCACAAGTACAATAAGAATCTGTTCTCCTTGTAACAGGACACCATTGGAAACTCTGGTTATTTTACCAAGGCTTTGACTGGAATGTCATATTTGAAAAGACTCAGATATGACCAGACAGTTTAAAGGAACTAAGGTTGACTTTATAAACCTGGAGCCATAAAGTGCTTTGGAACTGTTGGCCTGATACCTTGCTTAGAGTTCCCAGCAGCCTCACTGGGTAAGTAAAGGATGTCACTCCCTGGCAGGTGGGAGCCTCAGGATACTCTGGACACCTCAGGAATTCGCCCAAGTCAATGGGTATTGCAGTCATGTCTGATGGCAAGTACGTGGCTTGGCTTCTGGCCCAGAGAGGTTACTAGAAGTTCAACCTAGAGATTCCTTATAAGAAGTTCCAGCAAAGCAGATTCTAGACGATCTATATAATTATTCACTGTTCTTGCTGAGCTTATGTAAATAATTAGGCCAAATTTGTTAAAACTGGACTTGTTTTTCAAGTGAATTAGTCCTGATTTGGCTATCTCTGGAAATGAGGGTTATTTTAGAGAGAAAAATTGTGTTTTAATAACCCACCTTTATGGATGTTAAATTCTAGATTTAATTGTTTTTAAATGTTTGTTTGCCTAAACTAGACAACTTGAGGTAAACTTCAGAGAAGTTGCACGATAGCTCGTTTAGACGGTCTTGCTTTTGCCAGTCAGCCAGCCCCAGCTATTAGGAGCATTTCGAGAATTACAAACAGCCTTACTGAGTGCCCCAGCATTGGCCATCCCAGATATTACCAAGCCCTCCCACTTGTATGTGGATAAAGAGGCAGGGGTGGCCAAAGGAGTTGTGACTCAGACTCTGGGGCCTTGGCGAAGGCCAGTAGCCTATCTTAGCAAGAAACTAGATCCAGGAGCAGCTGGTTCCCCCTTGTCTCCACATAATTGCTGCCACGGCCTTCCTGGTCAAGGATGCAAGTAAATTGACTTTGGGTCAAAATCTCATCTTGACCACCACTCACGCTATCGAGGGCCTTTTCCGGACTCCACCAGACCCGTGGATGACGAATGCTGGAGTGATGGGGTATCAGGTACTCCTCCTTAACAATGACTGATCAGTCTGTACTCCAGTCACTGAAGGCATTACAGTCTGTCTAGTCCACGCAGAGATCTTAACTGCCCACACTGAGACAGAGACGGAGCTGGAACCACATCCTTACCAACCTGGGGACTTGGTTTGGATGCACTGCTGCCAAGTGGAAAACTTGGAGCGTCGCTGGAAGGGACCCTACATCGTGATCCTGATCACTCCCACCGCTCTCAAGGTTGATGGGATTACTCCCTGGGTCCACTACATCCACCTCCGGCCAGCTGACCCACACGCTGTTCTCAAGGACTTCGTCCCAAAATGGAAAAGTCAGCCCAACAAGGACAATCCCCTAAAGCTAAGACTGCACTGTTCTCACTTACCCACTAATGTTGCTTACTTTTGTCAAAGACAGAGACAGTACAGTTCAGCTCATGGTACTCCAGACAGCAATACCAACCACCGGACCTTGTTGCTGAGACCAGCCGGGACCCATGATTGGGTACTTCCTTAGGTTCCTCTGAGAGGGGGAAATGTGGAGGCCAAGAAAAATCAAGGCCATCCCACCTCAGGTTTAGCCTTAGCATAAGTACAGCCATCTCAGACCCCTGTGCCCAAGGGCTGAACTTTCCTTAAGTCCCAGGAAGCCCCACCCTGCTTTTGTTCCAGAAACCTCTGCCCTGCTTTAGTAACAGGAACCCATAAATACCCCTGCTTTAACTAAGCTTGGGGTCCAAGTCCCTACTCTGCTGTGTCGGGTATACTTGGGCCCAAACTTAAGCTTGTCGAATAAACCCATGTGTGATTGCATCCGTACTTGGCTCCTTGGTGGGGTCTCGGACGCGAAAACTCGGGCATAACAATAAATACTGGCATTTGTAATAACCATCACCCATGGGCATATGTGGTTATGCAAATGTGATATGAAAGAGACCGTGTGCTGGAGGGTCTGGACCAAGAACCACGAGCCTGGGATTTAGCCCTACCTCTATTTATAATCACCTATATGGCTTTGGAAAATCATAACCTCTTTGAACTTCTGGTTTTTCCTTTATGAAATCACATGGTTTGGAGTAAATAATCTATGAGGACTTTCTAAGTTTCTTTGCAGATTTTAAGATTTATATATTAACCCTTTTTAAAGTATGTCTTTAAATAACAGATAAATGCATATATTTAAATGGGATATTTTTATTTAATTGGATAATCCTTCAGAATTGATCATGACATTAAGAAGTGGGCCAAACTCAATTCTGTGTCAGGAGCTTCTTACACATAAGACTAAAAGCCTAGGTAAAGATTTGCTGACACCGCCAACCCCTGTCTGTTTCATAGTAGCTATACAAAAGAGGGTATGGATATGTGTATATACTTTACTGGGGAAATTAAATTACATTCAGACGTAAAGTTTGCATTTCCAGATTTGTCTCAATACTTTCCCTCCTATTACCCTCAGTACCCACTCAGGCCTTCCATGCACTCAATCTTGCTCACTCACAGGATTCTAGACCTTGCATGGAGATTACAAACCATTATCATGGTGATTTTTAAAGATTTTTTTAATTAAAAAAAAAATCCTTTTATTTGACAGAGATCACAAGTAGGCAGAGAGAGAGAGGGAAGCAGGCTCCCTGCTGAGCAGAAAGCCTGATGTGGGACTTGATCCCAGGACCCTGAGATCAGGACCTGAACTTAAGGCAGTGGCTTAACCCACTGAGCCACCCAGGTGCCCCGTCATGGTGATTTTCTAATGCTCATTTATGAGAAACAAAAACCAGCTTGGAGGATGTTTATCTCTGCCTCAATTGCTCACTTTATGACCTAGGCTTATAAAAACGTTTTTTTCTTTTTTTAAGATTTTGTTTATTTATTTGACAGAGATTGCAAGTAGGCAGAGAGGCAGGCAGAGAGAGAGGGAGGAAGCAGGCTCCCCGCTGAGCAGAGCCTGATGCGGGGCTCGATCCCAGGACCCTGGGATTGTGACCTGAGCTGAAGGTAGAGGCTTTAACCCCTACTGAGCCACCGAGGTGCCCCCAAAACATTTTGCTGATGACTCAAAGACCTACTTCCAGTGTTCAGTGTAATAGCCATGATGAGAAGCTCCAAGTGTTCCAGGCTTCTCAATAGAATTTGCTTAATACACTGTGCAATCCTGTCGCCTGGAAAGTGAGAGACAAAACATTTTCAGCACTCACAGTAGCTGGAGCATCCTTTTCTTTGTTTCTTCTATAATAAACCTTCAGACAGAGGGGAAGCTGTCAGCCTATACCCAGAAACAGAGTTTTTAGACATCCAGTTAGTAACAAGATCTGTAGTCAAGAGCACACAAACCACAATCAGCACCAATTAGTCTCTTTCTTTTTCCCCATTGTGCGGGGACAATACAAATTGTCATCAAGAGGATTGGCCACTGGAAATTTCATTAACATGTGCATGTTTTTTTTGTCAAGCTTACAATTTTAAATGTTTCTCTCAACTAGTGTAGCCCTAAGGACCCCACTAGAGGAGTCTACAAAACTGTAGCTGAAGTTCATGATCCTTTTTTTTTTCTATTTTGACATTCCTTGAAAGATAGTCATTGATTATTTCTTAAAGATGGTCAGGAGTTGGCTCTCAGTAGACTAACTGGGCAACCACAGCTTTTCACCTAAAACCTATTTTGGGGCCTAGATAGCTCCCTTTGTGCTAGGTACAAAGATTTGTTACACAGGGTCTCACCCCTGAGGGACCTGGGGAGCCAAGGCTTTGGCCTATAAAAGTGTGATTTGTGAAAAGGAACCACAAAGGATATCTTCAAAGCAATGCAGAAAGTGCTGAAGGAATGATACAGAACATAAATGCTGCGTGCACAGGATGAACTAATACTGTGGGGAGGAGCAGTCAGAGGGGAACCATTATTGAGGAGGACACTCCAGCTGGTTGTGAGTTTATGGCCAGTGAGGAAGGAGTGGGATGTTTCACAAAAGCAAATAGTGTGGGCAAGATTAAAGTGAAGGAAAGTAGAAATCTAGGGAGTAGATCAGACCTGCGTTTAGCGTAAGGTTTGGTGACTGTAGAGGGATTTGGGGAGTTGTCATTGGAAAGGTAGACGGATGCCAGAGAATGATACGTCCTTTAAAACCTGGCTCCGAAGCTTGGGTTTTGTGCTGTAGGTGATGGAGAACCACCCACCTGGGGGAAAACAATCATTTAGGAAAATGTAATTGTAACAGGAAGAATAGAGCCGTGGTTCTCAAAGTAGTGTCCACAGGCTCCTGGGCATCCCCCACATATCTTTTTCAGGACCTGTGAGGTCAAAACTATTTTCATAATAATGCTAAAATACTATTTACCTGGTTCACCATGTTGATATTTGCATTGATGATATAAAGCAATGGTGGTGAAACTATTGGCCTCTTTGTGAATCAAAGTGGCAACACTGAACTAGAAGTCAGATTATCACCACACATTTGCGGGGCCAGTTTTGCTTAAGAATGTCCCTAAGGGGGAACCTGGGTGACTCAGTTCGTTAAGCGTCTGCTTTCAGCTCAGGTCACAATCCCGGGAATCCTGGGATCCGGGATCCCTGTCAGGCTTCCTGCTCAGTGGGGAGTCTGCTTCTCCCTCTTTCTCTTACCCCGAACTTGTGCTCTCTCATTTTCAAAGAAATAAATAAAAATCTTAAAAAAAAAAAAAGAATGTCCCTATGAGGTGGTAATAATGTTTAATTTTGTTAAATCTCAACCCTTGAGTACACACCTTTTTAGTGTTCTTTGTGACAAAATGGGCAGTATGCATAAAACACTCTTTTACATATTGAAATACGGTTTTCTTTCAAGGAAGTGCCCTTATTTTGTGGTAATCTGACCTAGCCACTTTAAAAAATAAATGAAACATCATTTTTATTTGTGGTCATTCAGATTAAGTGTTTGGTAGACATGTTCTCAGAAACAAATGATCCTGGAGATCTAATACATAGCATGGTGACTGTAGTTAATATTGTATTATGTACTTGAAATTCACTAAGACAGTAAATCTCAAGTGGTCTCACCCAACAGACACAAAAAGTAAATATGAGAGGTGATGAACAGGTTACTTAGCTTCATTGGAAAAACAATTTCACTGTGTGTGTGTGTGTGTATTTCAAAACATCATGTTGTATGCCTTAAATCTGTACCATGTTTAGTTTTGCAATTACACTTTAGTAAAGCTGGAAAAAATAAATCTGATCAAAAACAAAGTGAGTCTTTTATTTCACAAGAAACAGCTAACAGTATGGTCGCCAATGACAAAATTTGAGCATTCAGATGATAATTAGAATTTTGGAAAACTTTTATCTGCCACAGTGAAGTTGATAGATTTCCAATACTTAGAGATATTTCTGATGAGATCAGTACTAATACAAAGAAATGAGTTTTTTTTTAATAGGATGAAATTTGTCAACATTTGGAAGATCTGTATAACTCATTGAAGTAATACTTTCCAAGTAAACAGTATATGATGTTACAAAATAATGCAGATGTAAAAAGAAAATCCATTCAAATTTTGAGATAATCCAATGAAAATTAATGTACCTATATTCAGAAAAATCACTGATACGGTTTCAGAATCCATATTGTATCTAACCTTTAAGACGTAACCTTCGGTTTAAAAAAAAAAAAAGGAAAAAAAGGAAAAGAAATAAACTGGTTGTGCTTTGCTGGTAATATTAAGGAAAAGTATCCATAATTATCTGAAAAGGCTGTTAAAGTACTCCCTTTTTCAAACTACATATCTGTGTGCGGCTGGATTTTCTTCATGTACTTTAATCTTAACAGCATATTGCAACAGATCGAATGCAGAAATAGATGTGAGGCTACAACTCTCTCTTACTAAGTCATCTGCTATAGAGATTTGTAAAAAACGTGAAACAATAGTACTCACCTCACTACATTTTTTTTTGGAAAATGTAATTATTTTTATACATTGTGTGTAATTTGTGTTTATTATTAAAAATTATTTGGTTTATTTGAGAGAGCACAAGTTGAGGTGGGGTTAAGTCCAGAGGGGTAGAGGGAGAAGCAGACTCCCACTAAGCAGGGAGCTGCATGTGGGCTGATCCCAGGAACCTGGGATTGGTGAGGGTACAGAAGGCTGGCTGAGGACAAAGCAAAAGCTAACACCCTACAACCTTCCACCACCCCTACTCTTGGGTGGGACTTATGTGACATTCTTTAGGACTCTCCCAACTATCTTAAGGTTAATACCTTGCTAGAGGGTGAAGTGACCTTGGCAATGGCAAGGCCTCTGGTATCCAGTATCCTGTAGGTCCTCTTTAGCATATGAAAGTTCTGTTGAAACCTCTCTTTTCCTTACTTCCCCCACCCGCATGGTACTTAACGTGCTACCCCTCACAACCAGAGGCAGCAGCTCTTTCTGCCCACGGGTCCTGTCCCTGTGCTTTAATAAGCCACCATTTTGCACCAAAGATGTCTTAAGAATTCTTTCTTGGTCATCGGCTCCGGAACTTCCCCGCTGAACCTCACCTATATTCTAGAACTTCATCAGAATCATGACCTAAGCCCAAGGCAAATGCTCAACTGACTGAGCCACCCAGGTGCCCCCATGTTTATATTTATTAACTTTATCATTTTTTACATGAATTTCTTAAAACATACATTCTAAAATGAATGAAATTCTCAGTTTTAATTTCCATTATAATAAATATTAGTAGCTATCAGCTAAATAATAAGACCTACCCCAAAGGGTTGTTGTGAGGGTTAAATGAGTTAGTGCTTATAAAATCTTTAGAAAATGATGGTACATAGTAAAGACTCATAAATATTTTATGTGATGATGATGATGATGATAATGATGATGATGATGTTTCCTTTTACTACTGCCTGAGTCCCTCAAAGAGAAATGGGTGATTTGTAGTGAAACTCTTAGGGATTTATATCTTCAGTGCTCATGCATCCGCCCACACTGATCATGGAGCAAGACAGTTACTTCTGTCTCTCTTTTGCCTTGCCAATCTCATGGGAGTGCCTTTCCCTGGTAGATTATAGAGATTCTGGTAGTAGTATTCCTGGGCTCTTAGTCCCTGCTCCACAAGAGAGAAGGCATGGTACTGAGTTGCTAACAGACAATCTGAATCACAGGAGTTAACAAAATTAAACACAGGTTAAAAAATTAATTTGGGATTTCTTAAAGTTTTTATTATGCTAACAGGCATTATAAAACTCCAAAGTAGATCAGTTTATATTTTCCAAGCATGGAAGAGTCTATTATTTTCTAGAGCATTCTGGGCTCAAAGCATTATGAGGCATATTGGCATTGATGGACTAGAGTCAGTGAGGGTCAAATGTCAAAGATTAGTGCTTTAATTCTTGTGATGCTAATAGTTTCCTGGGAACACGGGACATTTCAACGCACTCAGAATCCTTGGGAAACTGCCAGATTTGTAAATAACCTCTTATCACCTGATGTTTTTCAGCTCTAATTCACACGTTGTTTATCTTTGGTATGTCATGGGCACATTTTAAAACAAAGTAAAAATATAAAAACAAATGAGAGTTAACAGATAATAACCTTTATAAAATATGGTCCTATAATTGTGATGCCATATCATAGTTGAATTTCGAACAGAGGTAGATTATCTAATTAATGAGTTACCAGTATGAATCAGTTATCAGTATCTCCTTCATTTTTTTCATTCCTTAATTGATGTCATAAATAAATACATGTATGTAGGTATGTATAGATAGATAGATGATAGACTGAGTCTACCATCATCTGCTAGGCATGCCGCTAGCCATGGAAATACAACAGTGCTAAACAAGACTTATCCTTTCTTTTGAAGACTGTACAGTCAAGTTTTGTGAATTCCGTTTTCCTTCATACACTGTCCATTTTGTGGTTTATTGAAAGCTTAGTGGGTGGATCAGAGAAAACTCAAAATATGGCAGTGATAAGCATTCATTATACCTTTTTTTTTTTTTAAAGATTTTTTTTTTAATTTATTCATTTGACAGATAGAGATCACAAGTAGGTAGAGAGACAGGCAGAGAGAGAAGAGGAAGCAGGCTCCCCGCTGAGCAGAGAGCCCGATGCGGGGCTCGATCCCAGGACCCTGGGATCATGACCCGAGCCGAAGGCAGAGGCTTTAACCCACTGAGCCACCCAGGCGCCCCTCATTATACCTTCTTGAAAACAGTTTTGTTGGGAAGATTAGCCATTTTCATCAAAGAGAAGTGGAAGTCCATAGAAAAGATGATGTCAAATTATTGAATGAAATGAAGTTTTTTGCTTATTTCTTTTGTCATTTATCTAAGGTCTTATCTTCTGTGGCTGTTGACTTAAACTTCATTTTCTAAAGGAAGGGTCAAACTGGTGTATCTTAACTTTTTTCTTTAATATTATTATTTTTAAAAAGAGAGAAAGTGGAGGGGTGGGGAGAGGGAGAGAGTAAATCTTAAGCCAGTTCCACACCCAGCACAGAGGGTGTGGGGCTCCATCTCACGACCCCAAGATCATGACCTGAGTAGAAATCAAGAGCCGGACGCTTAACTGACTGAGCCACCCAGGAGCCCCATTTTCAGTTCTTTGTCCATTAAAATTACTGTCATGAATTAGTTTATCTGTGATTGTATGATAAATTTTGTTGGTGTTTGTATCAGCAAATTTAAAACCTCAGCTCCAGGAATTATATTTGTTCTGCAACCATATACCCAAAGCACTACACATGTGAGTGTGTACACACCTCTAAGAGAATTTTATGTATGAATCAATGGGGCTGCTGTGGACTGGTTGTGTCTCCCCAAAATTCATATGTTGAGGCTTTAACCTCCAGTATGACTCTATTTGGGATAAAGAAGTTACTATAGTTAAACGAGGTCATAAAGTTGGGGCCTAAATCCAATAAGTTTAGTGTCCGTAGTAGAGGAGACACCAGAAACTCATTCTATTCCTCTCTCTGCCAAGTGAAGACTTAGTGAGAAGGTGGCTCTTTGCAATCCAGAAAGAGAAATCTCACCAGGAACCAAATCCCCAGGAACTTTGATCTCAAACTTCCTAGTCTCCAGAATTGTGAGAAATAAATTTCTTTTTTTAATGCCACCTGATGTGTGGTATTTTGATATAGCAACCTGGTCAGACTAATACAGGGGCCGATGGATAAAAAAATTTACCTGTCAATGTTGGAAGCAAGGAAACCTTGCTTCCTAATTTTGTTTTATTCTAAGAACCAATGCCAGCGTGAAGGGGGTTATTACTTTTTATTGTTGCAAAAATACATAATGTTAAATTAACCATCTTAACCCTTTTTAAGTGTATGGTTTAGTAGGGTTAAGTATATTCATTCACATCACTGTGCAGCAGATCTGTAGAACTTCTTCATCTTGCAAATCTGAAACTGTACACCTACTATGCACTAATTTTTCCTCCTTCTTCCCAGCTTTTGGCAACCAACTTTCTACTTTCTGTTTATATGATTTTGACTATTTCAGACATTTTATATGAGTGGAATTATACAATATTTGTTCTTTTAAAAAAAGTCTTTTATTTATTTGCCAGAGAGAGAGAGAGAGAAAGCACAAGCAGGGGGAGGGGCAGGCAGAGAGAGAGAGAGGCAGATTCCCTGCTGAGCAAGGAGCCCAGTGTGGGATTTGATCCCAGGACCCCGAGATCATGACCTGAGCCAAAGGCAGACGCTCAACTGAATGAGCCACCCAGGCATCCCTATAATATTTGTTCTTTTGTGACTGGCTTATTTGGCTTGGCATAATGTCCCAAGGTTTACCCATTTTAGAGCATGTGACAAAATTTTCTTATCTTTTTAAGGCTGCATAATACATATATATTTATATATACTGTATTTTATTTATCCATTCATCTGTCAATGAACATTTGGCTTGATTCCGCCTCTTGGCCATTGTGAATAGAACTAATTGTGAAGGGGATTATTTATCTGTTTATATCATGAAACGATTTTGAAGAGTCCATTATTCCTAAGGGCAGTGGATCCATTTAAGTTTTCACATCAGGGATAATGACATGTAATAAAAACCTGTCAGTACTATGGTGAATAAATAGCTGGAGGTGTGAAAGAGGACTTTTAAAACAAATAGAAGCAACTGCAAAGAACCGTGGTTAATAGCGTAGTTGGCACAAGTCAACTATACATCACTTCTTATCATATAGCTCATTTGGACTTTTAAAGTTTTTTTTGTTTTGTTTTGTTTTTTAAAGATTTTATTTATTTATTTTGACAGAGATCACAAGTAGACAGGCAGGCAGAGAGAGAGAGAGAGAGGGAAGCAGGCTCCCTGCTGAGCAGAGAGCCCGATGCGGACTCAATCCGAGGACCCTGAGACCATGACCTGAGCCGAAGGCAGCGGCTTAACCTACTGAGCCACCCAGGCGCCCCCCCCCCTTTTTTTTTTTTTAAGATTTTATTTATTTATTTGTCGGAGAGAGAGGAGCGAGAGTGAGCACAGGCAGATAGAGTGGCAGGCAGAGGCAGAGGGAGAAGCAGGCTCCCTGCCAAGCAAGGAGCCCGATGTGGGACTCAATCCCAGGATACCGGGATCATGACCCGAGCTGAAGGCAGCTGCTTAATCAACTGAGCCACCCAGGCGTCCCTCATTTGGACTTTTATAACCACTGATCATAGACAAGATCCCAATGGTTTTCTGCCAGTGATAATATGATTGCTATAGCGTATAAAGTCAACTGCTGGTTTTCTTAAGAGACTTGCTAATTGGAAATAAAAGACTCAGAATTATTTGAATTCCTTTTGCATTCCCTCCCCACCTCCCCATCTTTGTTTAATCCTTTGTTACTCTCAGAGGTCTTCTTCTCGGATGATGGACTACCCCAACCCAGTCCTCTACACTTCCTCATCCCAGTCCCATGGTTTTCAACATCATCTCTATGGTAATAATGTATATATCCCATTGATGCTTATTGGCTGGGTTCACATCCACATATCAAACCTCCATTTCTGCCTCAGTTTCTCTAGCAATCTCCTAATTGGTGTCCTTGCTTCATGCTGTGACCAGGGAAATCCATTCCTGTTTTTGTTTTCTAGGATGTTAATTCTCCCTTTATTTTACTTTATTTTAAAAAAAATTTATTTATTTATTAGAGAGAGCATGCACATGAGAGAGAGAGAGAGAGAGGGAGAGGGAGAGAACAGGAACAGGGGCAGGGTCAGGGGGAGAGGGAGAAGCAGATTTTCTGGGTGAGCAGGGAACCTGACTCGGTTTGATCACAGGACCCTGGGATCATGACCTGAGAAGAAGGCAGACACTTAACCTACTGAGCCACCCAGGCACCCCTGTCCTGTCTTTATTTTACTTTATATCTTAGAGAGGTCTATATATACACACCTATATATATAATATGAAACATATTATATATATGCATATATAAAAATGTATATGTATTTTTATATATTTATAAACATTTAAATAGACTTTATTTTTTTAAATTTTAGGTTCATAGCAAAATTGAGTGGAAGGGACAGATTTTCCATGTATCTCCTACCTCTACATACATATAGCAGCTCAAGTCTTTTGACACATGACGGGTACTATGCCATTTTTCTGTTTGGAACCCTCTGTATGACACAGAGTAAACTTCTCACCTGCAAGGTTCTTCGTGACCTGGGCTCTGGCTACGTTTTCAACCTCTTTTTCTGGGTACTCCAGCCACATGACTTTTTAGCTGCATCTCAAACATGCCAAGTCCCTCCCTATTTTTGCACTTTTCATATTTGCTGTTTGTTCTGTATAGACTGCACATTTGCCAGATTTCACATGGTCCTCTACCTTACTTATTGAGCTAGCTACTCCTTTGCCATCTTAGAGAAACTTTCCCTTTTCCTGACATTTTCTATCCTCTTACCCAGGTGTGGTTTTCATCCTTGAACTCCAGGATTCTCGCTACTTGACATTACATTAGATATTGCCTTGTATGCTTTATGGTCTGTTTCCCTTGCTAGAATGAAAGTTCCATATGAGTAGGGGTGTTTCTAGTTGGTTTTCTGTTGAATCCCCAGTTATCTATAGTATTTAGCATATAGTAGGCTCTTTAAACCAACTTTTTGTGTGAATATGGATTTTTAAAAAAGATTTGTTTATTTGACAGAAAGAGAGAGACATGCAGTGAGAGAAGGAAGACAAGCATGGGGAGTGGGAGAGGGAGAAACAGGCTTCCCACTGGGCAGGGAGCCCAATGTGAGGCTCGATTCCAGGACCCTGGGATCATGACCTGAGCTGAAGGCAGATGCTTAACCCACTGAGCCACCCAGGCACCCCTGTGCTAATTATTTTTGAATGTTGAGTCTGCTCTGTTTGTTTGCTCGGCAGGTCAATGTCTTCACAACCTGCTCTCCCTTTTTATTCTTATGCAAGATACTAGATTTTGCTCCAATGGGTTTTGATTCATTAAAATATCTTTTGAATTTAAGGACATGCAATTATGTTCTTTTCATAATCTCTAATGATTTTCTTTTGTTTCCTCTTTCATTATCCATGATCAATGCATCAAACCCATATATTTGTGAATTCCTTCACATCCAACATGCTCTTTAATTAGTAGAATATTTTCTGATTCATTCACTGAAAATACAGGCCCTCTTAAATGTAAATTCCCTCATGTTCTCTGTGTATTTTTTAAACTTCAAATTGTATTTAATTTTTTAAAAGATTTATTCATTTATTTTAGAGAGAGAGAGAATGCACTAGTGGGGGAGTGGAGGGGTAGAGGAAGAAGGAGAGAATCTCCAGCAGTCTCCCCACTGAGTGTGGAGACCAACTTGGGGCTGGATCCCAGGATCATGACCTGAGCCAAAATCAAGAGTCAGATGTTTAACCAACTGAGCCTCCCATGTGCCCCAAATTGTATTTAATTTTTATGTAAACTTTCTTTTTCTCTTATAGCAGAGAAGGAAAGCTCCAAACCCTTCTCCTACTGTCTCATCTCCATAGCTCTTTTACCTCAGAAGTAACCTGTTATCTTCTCATTATCACATCAGTAATTTTTCTTTACCTTCATACCATATGACCTCATGACCTTTCTTTGACATTTGACTTTGCTGATTCATCCTATATTTCATAACCCAATCTCATTTTTCTTAGCTCCCTTTAGCTTCCTTGCTTTTCTTTATACATTTTTGGCCATTCCTATGTTATTTATTTCATTGATTCTTGTTTTTCATATGTAACAACAACAGCAACAAAATGGGTGCTAATTGAGCTTCTGTACTCAGTTCCTAGGAACCAAAACCCAACTCATACCAATATAAGCAGTAACAAGAACATAACAGTGGGCCTGATTCATAGCCATTAATCTTTTCATTAGACTCTGTCAGCCCTATATTCCTCCATAGGGAGGCCCCATGTGGATGCAAAGTTGACCACTCACAGTTCTAGGCTTACATTATCATTTTGGCTAACAAGCCTGGGGAAAAAAGAACGTCTCTCTTCTGATAACTTTGTAGATGTCTGAGGTATACTTTACTGGCTCGCCTGGGTTCTGTCATCATCCTTGAGTCAATCACTACCGCCAAGGAAAGGGAGGACTTCGAATTACTGGGCCTGGCTCACATACCCATTCCTGGAATTCGGATTTTGGACGTTATCTCTTTCTGAAGCACATGGCCTGAGAATGGGAGAAGGATGGGCTCCCAAAGAGATACTGAGCATTTTCTCTTCCTGTTTCTTTACATTGTATCCCTGGGCTATGGTGTTCACTGTTTTAACTTCTGTTATCGTCTATATGCCGATGCCTTGCAAATCTCATAATATGATTGAGCTTACTGAAAAGCCACTGGAAAATTAAATGGAATCGAAGTTACTTCTCTAAGTGCAATGGCTGGTCTTGATGGGGAAAACTCAAGAAACAGTGTGGTTTGTGAAGTATCAGTATCAAGATCTGGTAAATGAATTCACAAGCTGAGTAGGTCAGTATCATTCAAACTCAGGAGTTGCAGGAATTCTTTCTTGGCTCATCAGAAGATCCCCTTAAGTCTCATAGGAAGCAGAATCTGACCCCACAACTATGGGAGAACTAGCAGGAATCACGGGGACATTAGGGCCCTACTCAGGCAGGTTGGTTTTTAACATAATACCTAGTTCTGGGGACATATTAGGAAAGTATATCGATTCACAGGGAAGAGCCTAGGATGGTGGCCGGCAGGAGTCCAATATAGATGGGACCAGTATAAGGCAGGGATGGGAATTGGCAATCTGTGGCTTGGAGTCCACATTCAGAGTTTATTCTTGTATAATAAGGACCAGATATGGTTAAAACTATAATTTTGTTATAAACTCAAAGTATTGTGACTACTCAGAGATACCAGTGTATGTCTTCCTGTTTGTTAAGTAATGAACTACATGAAACAACTAGGTTGGATGAACTTATCTCCAAGATACCTTCCAACTATACAAGTCTTTTTTTCTTCTTTTTGTAAGGATTTTATTTATCAATTTGACAGAGGGAGAGAGAGAGAGAGAGACAGGAAGAGAGGGAACGCAAACAGGGGTAGTGTGAAGGGAGAAGCGGGCTTCCAGCCGAGCAGGGAACCCCATGTAGGGCTGAATCCCTGGATCGCAGGATCATGACCTGAGCCGAAGGCAGATGGTATGGTTGAGCCCACCCCACCAGTCTATAATTCTAAGAGTATTCAAGAATATAATTAATAACATAAGGCAGAAATTGTGTCTGATTTTCCATCTGAATTCATTAAGCTAGAACAATACCTTGCACAAAATAAGTATTTGTTAAATTTCAAAAATTGTTGTTGTACATAGAAAAAGAAAATGTGGGCTTCTGCTCTCAATTAAAGAATCAGATTTAAACCTTTTTAGTAATTTATTAAATGAAAGGGGGCTGATAATAGTTTGTCAGGAGACCTGGAGAATTCTTCACTGTTACAAGAAAATTGTGGTCGAGGCAGCTCAGAGACGTTTGTAATGCTAATTTCAAACAAGTTTGCTTTCAGTTTACTTGAATGGCTCTTGGTCTTACACTAAGGGAAGAAAGGAGGTAGATAGAGTCCTAAGAGAAAAGTTTGTGCTTTATTAATTTAAAAAAAATTTTTTTAATTTAATGGAATTTTTAAAAAAGATCTTTATTTGAGGGACAGAGAGAGACAGAGAGTGAGAGAGAGAGCATGAGTAGGGAGCAGAGGGAGAAGCAGGCTCCCTGCTGAGCGGGAGCCCAATGTGAGACTCAGTCCCAGGACCCTGGGATCATGACCTGAGTCTAAGGCAGAAGGTTAACTGACTGAGCCACCCATGCGCCCCACAAATGTTTTTATTTTTCATTTACTTTTAATTAGCTTTAATTCCTTTTTTAAAAGATATTTATTTATTTATTTATTTGACAGAGAGAGAGAGAGAGAGAGAGAGAGAGAGAGAATACAAGCAGGGGGAGTGGAAGAGGGAGAAACAGGTTTCCCGCTGAGTAGATAGCCTGAGGAGGGGCTCAATCCCAGAACCCTGGGATTGAGCTGAAGGCAGCTGAAAGATTGATTTGAGCTGAAGGCAGATGCACAACGACTGAGCCACCCAGCCACCCCTAATAAGCTTTAATTCTTAAAAGAAAACAAAAAAAACCCAAAATGCAGATATTCATCCAGTACCACTCTGTGGAAGACTTTTATCGCATGATGGTATAGTATGAGAAATTTCCTTAGAATCATTAAATAGGAATCCAAAAATTTGAAGTTGTGTTTTTCAGAGGTGAAATCCTAATCCTTGGTAGTGTTAAGTTGTAAAACCAAATTATAACACTAGGTGGCATGAGATGCAAGTTGAAAATAGTTTATCACATAGAATGTGTAATAGCTGATCTATACCTATACCCTAGCTTACTTTTCTATGTAGATACATTAATCTGGGAAACACTGGGGAGAATGTGAATTTTGATCTTTACTTAGGAAATACATATAATGAAACATTAAGCTCTTAGTTTAAGAAAAAAATAGTTTAAAAAGCAATAATTTTTTAAGTCAATCAGAGAAAGACTATATATGGTCTCTCTGATAGGATGAATTTGAGAGGCAGGGCGGGGGGTTGTGGGGGGTAGGGAGGGAAAAAATGAAACAAGATGGGAGTGGGAGGGAGACAAACCATAAGAGACTCTTAATCCCACAAAACAAACTGAGGGTTGCTGGGGGGTGGGGGAGTAGGGATAGGGTGATTGGGTTATGGACGTTGGGGAAGGTATGTGCTATGGTGAGTGCTGGGAAGTGTGTAAACCTGGTGATTCACAGACCTGTACCCCTGGGGCAAATAATACATTTTATGTTAATTAAAAAAAACAATATTAATTGAAATAATTGGATACTGAGTTAAAAAATTAGTGGAGGTGCATCTGGGTGTCTCCGTAGGTTAAGTGTCTGCCTTCAGCTTAGGGCATGATCTTAGGGTTCTGGGATCAAACACCCGACTTGGGGTCCCTATTCAGCACAGGGAGTCTGCTTCTCTTTCTGCCCTCAGTCCCGGTGCTCTCTCTCAAATAAATAAATAAATAAATAAATAAATCTTTTTAAAAAGGAAGTGTTAAGGGATAAATAAATTTAGCCCCAGGCAAAACTGCAGAGTGATGAATTAATTCCTGTCTTTGGTATTCTGCGGGAATCAAAATAAATGGTTCTCTACTTTCCCATTTGCTTTTGGGAAGTCCCTTCTCCCAGCTGCTGCTCTTCTTGCTATCCCCAGCTGCTCCAGGTTCACCACCGTGAGCTCTCAGCAAACTCATTTTACTTATGCATTCATCAAAACATGCCTATTCTATGTCTCATCCTCTTGGAGTCAGAAGCTTGAGTTCTTTCTATACACTGGCTGGTCAAGAAAACGAACCATGCCCGTTCATGAACAAAGACCTAGTTCAGCTTTGTTTCATTCTCTTTGGTGAAGTGCATTTTCACACAGGTTCTATTGCTCAAGATCTGAGCAGGAAACACAAGGTATATGTAGTGGGGAAGGTGGAGAGAACATTCACTGTGGGGGGGGGGTGGGTAGGGAATCCCCTTGGGACTATTAACAAGGGGGAGACTATTACCACCCCTTGCCATGGGGCTGCGTGGCAGGTGCTTCCCGTGAAGAGCTGCGAACGTAAGTAGAAGAATGAAGTCACCACAAATTTAAAGCTCCAGGTGGCTCAAGGTGGTGGTGGTGTATGTGTTTCAGTTAAGAGATGAACTGAGGCATGTTAAAGTTTTTAAGTGCTTATTTGAGCAAAAATTGATTTGAATCAGACAGCGTACAATATAGCCAATAGAGAGAAACTCCGAGGAGCTTTACAAAGTGTAAGACTTGTAGGCAGAAGGCAGCGGGAGCAGGTAATACTACACAAAAACCGGGTTGATTATTGCAAGGTTACTTTCCTTTAGGGGATGGCAAGGATCTGTCTGGCAGATTACCTACCTGGTGCTGATCAGGTGACTCCTGATGGACCGGTTTAAAATGCCATTTCTGGAAGAGCCAAAAACGTAATTAAGTCTTAGTATGGTGATGTGGGGCTTAACATAAACAGTTCTATTTTGGGTCTTTTTTTTTTTTTTTTTTTAATAATTCCATACCTTTGATTGGACTCAGTCTGAGACTTGATAAAAACCCAAGGTCTTAGCTCTATTCTCAGCTACCACTCTGGAGTTCTTGCAGTTTCTGCTAAATCTGTGTCACTGCCAGATCACACTGTTGGGTTCACATTCTTTAAGTTGGTCATTCTCTCTGTTCCTTTTATGATGTTCTATTCTTGGGAAGGTCATGTGTTTGGTGGTTAGCAGCTGTGAACGTGCATTTGAATCTTTTGAGAGAATACAGTGCACCAGGGAGACCACTATGTTTATTATGGGCAGGATCATTCCCAGTGTGTGGAGTGCACTTTACAGCCATGGTCTGCAAGACCCAAACCAATCAGACTCGGATAAATCAAATAAAAACCTTTTTGAAGGAGTCACTTTCTTAGGCCAACTGGCTTGGTCAGTGATCTTATGGAGTTGGGTATCAGCTTCCCCAGAAATGTTCATCTAAGTGCATCAAATGCTCTTGGTCACAGCAGACATCTCCTTGCTTAGCTAAGAGACAATTAAGGGCTATCCTATTATCATGAACAACTTTGGCCAGAGTGCGGGGATTTTTGTTGGGCTGCTCTTTCTTCAGCAGCAGATTCTGCAACATCTTTGAGTTCCTGATCATTTAGCCTCATTTGAACTTACTCTAGCCAGGCAGTACAGTTCTAGAAAAAAAAGGGGGGGGTGATTTTGATCATAAATGTCTCCTGGCCATTCCCATTTGGATCTGTGGTTAACTACTGAAAAGGAGACGGCAGTGGAGGCCTGTAAAATATAAGGGACTATAGACCACCCTTACCTTGTGTCCCTTTCATTGTATAGATCCTGGATGCCAAGTTTCTCAGGTTTGGGATTGTTAACTACAGATAAGGAAATGGACCCACGGGGTTAGGGAGCTGGACATAGTAGAGATGGGCCTGAGTTTGTTCTGGAGAAACTGAAGTATTGGAAATCAGGGAGAAGCTTATGATGGGCAGAACTACTGGATCACCAGCACTGTGGCGAATCCAGCTTCGTCTCGAAGTTGGATTATCCCGTTTTGCAAGTGGCCCAAGATAGGCGAACAGTGGCATTCTCTTCCCAGGCCAGAGCAAGGAAAAGGTAGACAAAAGAATCATAATGATCTTCCTGTATAAGAATTGGGAAAAGGGTGGTCCGAGAGGAAAGGAGTACTAGGAAGAGATGTTCTTGTTCCACATCTTTCGAGGAAGAAGTCTGCATCAAGGTCAGCTGCACCTCTCCCTGGTGAGTTTGATTTCGGGGTCTTCAGCATTTGCACGAGACCAGATGTCAAGTGGAGCCTCCTTCAGTAGTGAAATATTTTTGTTAAAGATTGTATTTATTTATTTTGACAGAGAGAGATAGAGAGGGCACAAGCAGGGGGAGCAGCTGGCAGAGGGAGAAGCAGGCTCTCCGCTGAGCAAGAAGCCAGATGCGGAACTTGATCCAAGGACCCCCGGGATCATGACCTGAGCAGAGGGCAGACGCTTCACGGACTGAGCCACCCAGGCATCCCAGTAGTGAAATATTGACCCGACTTTTGACACCTTGTAATTTGGCAGCATTGTCAGTGATCAGGAGTCCTTGGTAGGGTCCTTTCTATGAATGTCACTTAAAAAAGGGAGTTGAGGGAAATTGGAAGGGGAGATGAACCATGAGAGACTATAGACTCTGAAAAATAATCTGAGAGTTTTGAAGGGGCAGGGGGTGGGAGGTTGGGGGAGCCAGGTGGTGGGTATTAGGGAGGGCACGGATTGCATGGAGCACTGGGTGTGGTGCAAAAACAATGAATTCTGTTACGCTGAAAAGAAATTAATAAAAAAAAAAACAGTATCAGAGTAAAATAGGAACTATAAATGACGAAAGATTTTTAAATGCCCAGGGTTAAAGATCTAACAAGAGTTCATTAAAAGGGAATTGACAAGGAAATTTGATTATTTCTGTGATATATAATATTTTAAGATAAGAACTAATATTATTGTTAACATTATATCAGGGCATATATTTTTAGGAATTTCATACAATTTTTTAGAATATTTATTATCAATAACGTGCACCCATAAAACAACAAAACAAAACCTTTCACAATCTTTTATCAAGAGCAGACCAATAATAATAACAAAAAAAAAACTATCTTTTCTAACAGAGAGAAAACCAAATCCTAATTCTGCACCAGTGTACTTTTGATATTAAAAACTCATTTTAAAACTTAACCTAGTCCATTTTAATCTTAGCCAGCTTGACCACACGCACAATTTTTTTCCCAACAAAATTTCTATGACTATTTATATCCACTCAGATTTATTACAGTTTTTCTTTTTTTTCTCATTCTGGAACAATCATTCATTTTACTATCTTTATCTACTTTTCATATACATTTTTTCCTTTCACACTTAGTTCTAAGTAGTTCTAATTACATATGTGAATTATAATTCCTTACACGTAGAATCCTTTATTTTTAGTGAAAACTAAAAAATAAGCAATTGTGGAGGTCTGTTACACTAGCATTCTCTGGATTGGTGTATTTATAAATACATTTCATAATTTCTAGAATTATATTCTTTCTCAAATTACTGAGTGTAGCACAAGATATGTTAATGGATTGATCCAAATATCTTTAGTTCCTTTGTAATGAGAAACCAAAAGAATATAAATTTGTATTCAATAATTAATGCTTCAGTACTTTATCTTATTTGGAAATGATCTAGATACTCAATAATATCCATCATTTAACTTAGTATAACTTTACAGTTTCAAGTTACCAAAAAAATTATGGAAACTTTTTAAGTTGGTATACCATAAAACATAATTATCATTGGAAAGTTCATTTATAAGCTTTTATCTTAATTTCTATTTAATTAACTTGTTCTTATCAATTATGTTCAGATTAGTCATGAAAATTTTAAGAGACATTTAATAGCTAACCATTATTTTAAATTATCTCTCTTGTTGACAAAGTCTGTAGCAGAGATAATGAGCTTATTTGACTTTTAGTAAACCTAGGTAGGAAAAAATTTATTATTAATGCTAATAATATGCCTGTTTTAGTTAAACTAATGAAGTTAAACTAGCTTTTTAAATTTTTTTAAATTGAAAATTATCCTCAATCAAATGAAATTGGAAAATATTTTGGTTAATTTCCATATTTCTGAGAATATACTTGATTTATATAAATACCTGTTTGTAGTTAAGCCAAGTAAATAGAGGTCTTTACAAATCAATTTTGGCAATACAGTCTGGAGGTAGAAAAAAAATCATGTTTATAACATACATACATATGTGAACATACAGACAAATGCAAACAGATATAGCTTTTATTTTAAAATTTTAGCCATGAGACAGCTTCAATAAAGCAATACTCTTTTTTTTTTTTTTTTTTTTTTTTGTAAAAGAACAGTTGGATTCAAATTGTGTTTCTGGCAGATAGAATAAGTTAAGTTTACTCCCTCATATGACAGATGGCTAAAGATTTTTACTAGTATCTGTGTAAAAGATTTTTAAGACTTTTTATGGCCCTCATTATTAAAACAACCTTACTTTTTCTTTTTTTCTCCTTCTGATAAGAATTACCTTGCTTTCTAGGAAAACCAATAGAGTGCTTCCATCTCAAAAAGCACAGAGAAAGAAGCAAGTTCCACCAAGATGATTTTTGTTCCCTAAGTCTAGAGTTTTTACAATATCTTTGGGCCTTTTGAAATGAAGGCGGCCGGGGGGGGGGGGGGGGGGGGTTGAGATTGGTGAATAGGACAGGTGGGCTTTGAGTTGTTTCTGGAGTCACATTTCTGTTCCTATAAAGACTAGATTTGTTAAGACAAGTGCAGTTGTTTTTAGTTCCTCAAAGAACTGGATTGCCAACGGAAGGATCTCCAAAGGCTGACCCACCACCCATCCAACTATATTATCTTCAGTTTGCTTCTTTATATTAATGGAGAAGAGAAAGATCCTATGTTCTAGATTTAGAGTTGTGTGTCTTGGAATGTTTTGATAAATCCTTCCACAAGGGTTTCAGAGTGTTTCCCGCTGGGTATGCAGTTTCGTTTTAGTTTAGGGGAAAAGGTCTAAAATAAATTCCCATTAGGCTCTGAATATCAGCTTCCAATTTGGCCAACTTCTGACCATAGAGTTACTTCACCTAAAAAACAAAAACAGAAAAATTTTTTTCAAGTGTCTTGGTCAGGCTTCCACTAACAATAGTAAATACTCCTGGCAGCAATGGAACAAAACCCCTTGGAGTCAAGAGGCATCCCCAAAGAGGGTGCAAAAGATACTCCCCTTGCAAGAACCAGAGCCACTCCAGAGATAACCAAAGAAGGACAGACTGAGACAATTGCCCTGAGAGCAGGCAATGGTGGTAAAACACCAGGAGCAAATGGAGCACAGCCCACATTTCTGTCTAGCCAAATGGGGTGCAACCTGCATTTCTATTTAACTATGTTTTGGGGCCCCAACCTGAGAGTTGCCAAGCCAAGATCTTCGCACACAACATGAAACAAATAAGAAGGCAATAGCAGGCCCTGGGAGAGTAAGGATCAGCAACCAATGGGTAGCCAAAAGCAAATTTACACAAGTCACAGTTCAAAGACAGAATTCTTAAAAATGTTTCTTGGCCTGGCAGTGTGAATTACAAAATGCAAAAGGAAAAATGCAAAATTTTACTTTCTCCTCTCAACCAGGCCCTACAGACAGAGATCTGGGAGAGCTAAATTGGGTAACAATTCTCACCCCTTTCTGGCTTTTGCCTGTTTTCCCAGGATCCTGTCTGTAGGCTCTGGAGCTAGTGGGGTCCTCCAGCAATCTCATGCTGGTCAACAGAAGCTGGGGGGGGGGGGAATGTAATTTTCCCTCTACCCTTTATGGTGAGTGCTTGGCGGAGACACCTTTTTCTCTAGGACTCCTCATAAATGGATAAGCTCATCTAGGTTAAAAGTTCTCCATGGTGGTCATTACAATTCAAGATTATCTATGATAAGATTAACCTGCTTATTCAGCTTTAATTTTTTTTTTTTTTAATTCACCTGAGGCCTTACACTGCCGGCTTAAATGAGACCTAGTCCCACCTCAGACTCAGTACAGTTTCTAAGTCAGACCCAGTTGGGCCCTGGGCCTAGTCCAGGTGGAAGCCAGACCCAGCCTGACTCAGGCCAGTTTCTGGACCCAGTCCTAAAAAAGAAATGGTCAAGTAAAGTCTTAAAGCTCATAACTCAAAAGCTGCAGAGCTGGACTCTGAAAGAGACTTGCCCAGCACCTCCAGAGACAGTGAGAAAGCAGGGAGCTCAAGAAGTTCCCCACCTTCCTTCATTTGGGGGTTCATTGCTCCTGGAAGCTGTCAGAGGGCCTCCTTCAGTTCCTTCTTCGGTCACAAGAACCATTAAAAGATAAACTGAGGCCTGCCTCAGATTTAGATTTTATATCTCAAGCTTGCTCAGGTGACAGAGCTGTTTGAGCTCCCTGATAGGTTAGTTCTTTTCTTCTTTCCATGCAAAATGGTTCTGGCACTTTCCTCTGAGGAGAATAACATGAGCCATGAGAGGGGCTGAAGCGTGGAGGAACTTGGCCGGGACATCTCCCAGGCTTGATTTGGAAGGTTCCACAAAGGATTGAGCCCAAGCACAGTTCAATATTCTGCATAGAGTAGACAGTTCTGCTACACTGGGTCTTAAGTAAAAATTAAAACAGAAAATGCGTTTTCTTTTTCCCTGGTCCAGATTGTTCTATGAGAAAAGATTAACATGTCCCCAGAGACTTTGGTAGCAAAGATTTAGAAATGACTTTACCTCTCCAGACTGCTCACTAGTTTACTGAGGAGAAATTTTACAAATAATTAGAATATTGGTCACCTGAGACCCTCAAATTCTCCTGGTATTTAACACCAGGTCACTAAGCATCTGGGGCAAAACTAGACTATCCTTCATGCTGTATTTTTTACTTTAAACAATCTCCAGGAAATTTATGTAAGCCCATTGTCCTGGCTACCAAATATATATAAATGATCCTCAGTTGAAACAGTCTTGTCCAATTCAAACCCAACTGCTTCATAAACCGCTTTTCTGATCTCCTTTTCAGGTAATGCCTCTGCAGTCTGCTTGTGAGAGATCCCACCTGCCACCTTCTCCCTACTGCTCAGTAAGTCATCCATTTTTACGTACTTCTTCAATATTGCTGAACAGTCTCTCCTCTCTGTACTGTTTGCCACTGCCCTCGATTGGATCATTTTCCCACACGGTCATGTGCTCTGGTCATGTTGAATTCCTTGCTTTTCTTCAGACTAGCCATGGTACTTGCCTTCGTTAGTCAGCTTGTGTCAGTCCCTCTGTGATGGGAAGCCATGATTGACTTCCCCAGTAAACTCAGCACTCCTTTCTCTTCGGTATTTTGTACATATTTCCAATACGTTATAGCAATTCCTACTGCCACTGTATGTGCTTCTTTCTATACTCGTGTCCTCAGAATCTTGAAACTCCTTGAGAGTTGGGACTTTGTCTATTCTTTTTTTTTAAAGATTTTATGTATTTATTTGAGAGAGAGAGAGCACGAGCAGTGGGAGAGGGAGAGAGAGAAGCAGGCTCCCCATGAGCAGGAAGCCTGATGTGGGGTTCCATCCCAGCGTCCTGGGATCGTGACCTGAGCTGAAGGCAGACGCTTAAGTGACTGAGCCACCCAGGTGTCCCGGGACTTTGTCTTAATAGCTCAGTATCTCTAAACAATCAAAGCCATCATTGAATAAATGTGAATTACTAAATAAATGATTGTGTATGTATAGGACCATCCCTTTGATATGGAAACTGAACACTCATATTCCATTGGTGAGACCTAGGTAAATGGTCTTGCTTAAGGGGAGGATAAGAGATATAGCCTACCTTCAGTCCCATGTTTGGTGACTAGCTGGCTTGTCTGCCCTAAGAAACTGTGTTCTTAGGAGGATACATATTTGGAAACGTTTTAAATGAAAAATTTTATTGTTATAGTGAATCCTGATCATTCTTTTGGCCTTCACACCTATTTTTGTGTGGTTTTTATCTGCTATATATTTTTATTAATATAAACTTTGTATCTTTATATTATCTTTGTATCATATAGATGTTCTTGTAAGTAGTATATAGCTGAATACTTTTTATAAATCCAATAGGATAATATTTCTTTATTGGTAAATTTAAATATTTAAATTTGAATTTTATACTTAATGCGGTTTATGACATGTTTGGGTTTAGTTCCTCCACCTAGTTTTACAGTTTTTATTTTGTCCTTATATATGATTTTTTCTACTTTTGTACCTTCTTTTGAGGAGGTAAAGGTTTTTAAGATTCCACTTCCCTGGGGTGCCTTGGTGGCACAGTTGTTTGAGCAACTGATTCTTGGTTTCATCTCACATCATGATCTCAGGGTCGTGACCTCAGAGTTGAGAGATCAAGAATGGCACTGGGCTTCTCCCTCAGCAGGGAATCTGCATGAGATTCTCTCTGTCCCTCTTCCTCTGCCCTTCCCACTTGTGCTCTCTCTCCCTCTCTCTCTCTCCAACAAACAAATAAATCTTAAAAAAAGATTCCTCTTTCCCTTCATCTATAGTATGTACATCATCACTTTTCTAGCCAATAACAAACTGTTTTCCAAAATGGCTTTACCATTTGTACTCCTATCAGTGGTGCATGAGAATTTTCTTTGCTTTCCATCCTCACCAACACTTGATATTGTTTGGCTTCAACTATTTTGGCAACCTGGGAGGGGTGCAGAGGTAACAGTTCTTTATATCTTCTCTGTACCAGTTCTTTGTTAATTATATGTGTCACAAATGTTGTTTTCCACTTTGTCGCTCATTTCCTTCTCTAAGGTGTCTTCTGATGAAGAGTTAATTTTTTTTTTAAGATTTTATTTATTTATTTGACAGAGATCACAAGTAGGCAGAGAGGCAGGCAGAGAGAAAGGAAGGGAAGCAGGCTCCCTGCTGAGCAAAGAGCCCGATGCAGGGCTCGATCCCAGGGTCCTGGGATCATGACCTGAGCTGAAGGCAGAGGCTTTAATCCACTGAGCCACCCAGGTGCACCGAAGAGTTAATTTTAATGTAGTTAAATTTATCATTTTTTCCTTATGGTTAGTAATTTTTACATATCAAATATCTTCTTTCCCTCCCCTGAAATCTTGAAGGTATTTTCCTATATTCTCTTACGAAAGCTTTATGGTTTGCTCTTCTCATAGGTCTTTAATTTACTTTGAAGGGACATTATTCTGTGGCAGGAGGCAGGGCTTTTTTAAAAATGAAGTTACCTGGGGCTCCTGGGTGGCTCAGTTAGTTAAATGTCTGACTCGTGATTTCAGCTTGGCTCATGATCTCAGGGTCATGATCTTAGGGTCATGAGATCAAGCCCCACATCGGGCTCCGTGCTCAATGGGGAGTCTGCTTGACGTTCTCTCTCTCTCTTTCTCCCCCTCACCTGCCCCGCAGCTCATGTACTTGCTTTCTCTAAAATAAATTAAGTCTTTAAAAAAAAAAGATGAAAATACTCAATTACCCTAGATCATGTATTTACAATCTATAACAACTCCCCTTTTCCCTTCATTTGTAATAATTCCTCTGTCATGTATCACATATTCATATATGTGTGTATTATTTCTGGCCACTCTTTTCTGTTCCATTGATCTGGTTGTCTATCCCTGAAGCATGACTAAACAGTCACACTTACTCTAGCTTTATAGTAAGTGTTGCTGTCTTGTGGCGAGTTTTCCATCTGATCCATCCAATGTAACCTTAAGCTAGAAGACTAGTTTCCAGGAGCCAGCATGTGCCTTTAGGCAGGAGTCATTTGAGTACCAATTTATCACACTGACTCCTGCTTTTTCTTCATTCTGTGGCCCCTGAGGACTTCTTACTTTTCGTATTTTTAGCTATTTATTAAAGAGTCTTCTTTATTGCAAGCCATCTCACATTGGTGTTTTGTCTGGAAGGATTTTTCAGGATAGCTCGTCCTCTGTATTGCCAGAGGCCAAAGCCTCCTCCATCTGTCAAGGAGAAACAATGTGCTTTAAAGATTTCCAGAATTGGGGAGAAAATACTACTCTAAAATTTTTTGGGACATATGAACAGGGAGAGGAAGATGCAAAAGAAAAGTTTAGTTTTTATGACTTATATCATCATTATGCAATCAATTTTATTCTGAGGTCTTGATAGGCTTTATCAATTAAAATATTACATCTAGCAGGGAATATTTTCAGAGATACAGACCACCATTTTTTTCCTATAATAGTAAATTATTCTTAGTTGACCAACTGATGGTAGTATCCCGGAAGACAACTTTTTCAAAACAAACATTGATATAATCCTTTTCATGTGCCAGACACTATTTTAAGAGGTTTTAAAATATTAGCTCATTTAATACTTCCACAACTTGATGAAGTGTAGGTAGCGTTATAACAGGTTGATTAACTGAGACATGGAATCAGTAATTAAGTTGCCTAATGTCAGCAGCTGGTAAGTGGTGGAGGAGGAATTTGAATCCAGACAGCCTGGCTCCGGAGTCAGTCTTTTTAACCAAAAGACCATGCATAATTCAGCTTGTGTTTCTCTGGAGTTTGTCGTCTCCCAAGTGATCAAAACCTTAATGATAAAACATGATAGTCAACGCTGAGGGGAGAAATGAGAAACCATAATATATTTGGTATCGTTTGTTATAGTTTGGCAGTGAGATCTCAAATGTATGCACAATCCAGAAGTAAAGTATAGCATGCTCACATTATATTTTCTTTATTTGACATTTCTGAGTACAGATTATGTGGTAAGTATTTTGCTACATGCTGCGGGAAAAAATATGAGTTAGAAATGCTCTCCTTCCTCCAATTCTCACTTCTGGAATCTGGCACAAAGTTTCCCAGAATGGTAGACGTGGGTTCCGTTGAACAGACATACATCTCTGGAGGAACTTTCTTAGGTAAACAGTTTGGGGCAGAAAATGTAAGTGAAAAAGAGAATTATATATAAAAGAAAGCAATATAAAAAAAGAAAGGAGGGAGAGGGATTGTTTTGACCATTTGCTGATTTATTCCTATTTTACCTATACTGGTGGCCTATTTCTATTTTCTGGGACAGTATCAAATTATTTCTTTTTCCTCTGCTCTGGACACTGCAGATAAGATGTGGATGTGATAGACACATTTGAACATGTTAGTTTCTGGGATATTGGTGAGGAAGGAAAAAAGGAAGTGGCACATCTCAGAGTTCACTAATTGTCATTTTTCTTGGAATGTGAAATAGGGAAAGAAAAAAAATGCAGTGTTGTAAGGTAATAAGGCAAAAGATTATCTGCAGTGTAAACGTGGCTGCTCTGTCCCCTCATTCCAGTTGTATAATCATTTTGTAGGTGACTTGAACAAATTGGTGCTTGGGCATTTTTTCTACGACCCAATCTCAGAATTATAAAATAAAAGAAAAAACAAAATGGAGTCAATCAAAGTAGCGAAAACCAAAGCTGATAAAAAAAAGTATAGGTTCTCTGAGTTTTTAGGTTATTGTTTAGTTGAAAGTTTTGTCTTTTATGTGCTTTGTAAATACTTTCAATTCATGTGAATACTTCCAGAAAATTCCACAAAAATATGCTCTTCATAAACAGCTGACTCAAGTAGTCCACAATAGGTAATATATGTTCTTGGGTTCCTCTTTCAGTGGCAGGAATAATTAATTCTATACTACTCTTTCCATTCATCTCTTTTCACCTGGCTTCCTTTCCTTTTGTGACAAATACCATGTAGAAGGCCATTAAGTGGTATTTTGGTGAGATAAAACATTCATGTAAATTGATTTAATTAGGAAAACACATTTACTCTATTGATTTTTGTACTAAAGGATGTGTTTGTCATGGCACTTGTTGTACATCATATTGGAAGAGTTTTTAATTAACAGTAATCACACCTTAGATAAACCTCATTGGCTATGATACTGCCACTGCACAAAGCTTGTATATCATATTAGAAACCACACAGAAGTGGGGTGCCTGGGTGGCTCAGTGGGTTAAAGCCTCTGTCTTCAGCTCAGGTCATGATCCCAGGGTCCTGGAATCGAGCCCCACATCGGGCTCTCTGCTAAGCAGGGAGTCTGCTTCCCCATCTCTCTCTCTGCCTGCCTCTCTGACTACTTGTAATCTCTGTCTATCAAATAAATAAATAAAATCTTCAAAAAAAAATAGATTTTATTTATTTATTTGAAAGGGAGAGACCACAAGTAGGCAGAGAGAGGCAGGCAGAGAGGGAGGGGTAAGCAGGCTTCCTGCTGAGCAGAGAGCCCGATGTGGGGCTCGATTCCAGGACCCTGGGATCATGACCTGAGCCAAAGGCAGAGGCTTTAACCCACTGAGCCATCCAGGCGCCCCTAAATAAATCTTAAAAAAAAAAAAAAAAGAAACCACACAGAAGAATTTTAGAAAAATGGAGAAAAGAATTAGGCCAAGGCTTGCAAAGAAATATATGTTAGAATAACATTTTTAAAGGGTATATTAGTAACAGGACTTATGGCTGAGATGAAACAAAATGAGAGCAATAGCATCTTAATATTCAGGAAAGCTAATGGGACTCAGGTTCACATCATTATAAAAGCGTTTCAAAGGATGGGAATCCACCCCACTTGGAGCTTTGTGCATGATTCTGAACCTCGTATGACAGGAATGGTAATGAAGCATCAATAAAGACAGCTGTGATGATAAAGAATCTTTAGGTCATAGATCCTTGTGGAGACTAAAAATATGAGGTCAGTGCTTATTCTTGAGAGGGAAATGAAAGGTGAATGTGACGAATGCAGATAAAGTTTGGAAGACAAAAAAGATATATGAAAGGAAACTCTTCAAGGATATAATAGTTCAAAAGCAAGAGGGCATGAAATAGAACAAAGAAGGGACTGATGCTTAAAGCATATTATTGAGAGAATGAAGTTCAGATGTGGAAATAATGACCAAAGGTGGCCATGGAATTTTCCATTTAGGAAGAAGGAATTTATTAGATATTAGCTAAAAATCACAGAACAAATTGAAATGTGTTGCAAGTATGACCTAGATGTTCCTTCATGAAGAACTTTCATTTTATATCTTGGAGTATATGTTAAAGTTAGCTTGCTTAGAGGTAAATGATCACATCTATTGGGCAGTTGATAGTATGTTATAAGCTGCATTTAGTTCATTGATGACAATCAATTGTTGTATACATGAAATTGCATTTTGAAATTTTTATTTACAAGTATTTTTTCAGCATTTCACGTGTTAGCATTTTTATTTCATAATGTTTAACTACATATTAAACATTCTCTGCAATGATCAAATCTTCATTGTAATTTGTTGTTTTTTAATTTAATTTTTTCACTGTTCCAAGATTCATTATTTATGCACCACACCCAGTTCTCCATGCAATACGTGCCCTCCTTAATGCCCATCACCAGGCTCACCCAACCCCCCATCCCCCTCCCCTCCAAAGCCCTCAGTTTGTTTCTCAGAGTCCACAGTCTCTCTCATGGTTTGTCTATCCCTCTGATTTCCCCCAACTCACTTCTCCTCTCCATCTCCCCATGTCCTCCATATTATTCCTTATGCTTCACGAGTAAGTGAAACCATATGATACTTGATTCTCTCTGCTTGAGTTATTTCCCTCAGCATAATCTCCTCCAGTCCCGTCCATGTTGATACAAAAGTTGGGTATTCATCCTTTCTGATGGGGGCATAATACTCCATTGTATATATGGACCATATCTTCTTTATCCATTCGTCTGTTGATGGGCAACTTGGCTCTTTCCACAGTTTAGCGATGGTGGCCATTGCTGCTATGAACGTTGGGGTACAGATAGCCCAAAGACAATGTAGTGTCTTTTCACTACATCTTTATCTTTGGGGTAAATACCCAGTAATGCAATTGCAGGGTCACGGGGTAGCTCTATTTTTAATTTCTTAAGGAATCTCCACACTGTTTTCCAAAGGGGCAACTTGGTGGGAACACACCAACTTGCATTCCCACCAAGAGCGTAAGAGGGTTCCCCTTTCTCCACATCCTCTCCAACACTTGTTTCTTCTTGCCTTGTCAATTTTTGCCATTCTAACTTGTGTAAGGTTTTGATTTGAATCTCCCTGACAGCTAATGATAATGATCATTTTTTCAATTATTTATATGCTGGTGTAAAAACTTGTCATTGGAGGGTGTCTGGGTTTCTCAGTCAGTTAAGTGTCTGCCTTTGGCTCAGGTCATGATCTCAGAATCCTGGGTCAGAGCCCTGTGTTGGGCTCCCTGCTCAGTGGAGACCCTGCTTCTCCCTCTCCCTCTGCCCCACCTCACCCCCACTTCCAGCCCATGTACACCTGTGCACTCTCTTTCTCTCAAATAAATAAATAAATAACATCTTAAAGAAAAACTTGTCATTGGAGAAAGTTATATTTAACTAATTATATAAAGAATAAAAAGACATACATAGGGGTGCCTGGGTGGCTCAGTGGGTTAAGCCTCTGCTTTTGGCTCAGGTCATGGTCTCAGGGTCCTGGGATCGAGCCCCACATCGGGCTCTCTGCTCAGCGGAGAGCCTGCTTCCCTTCCTCTCTCTCTCTGCCTGGCTCTCTGCCTACTTGTGATCTCTGTCTGTCAAATAACTAGGTAGAATCTTGAAAAAAAAAAAAAAAAAAAAAAGACATACATAGGGTCTACTCAGGTAGATCTGAGAGAAGACCAGAAATCAATTGATTCTAATTGAGTACTTTCTTTGTTAAATGATAGCAAACTGTATGTACGTGAAACTTGGATTTCCCCGAGCTATACCAATTTAAGGCTAAAAATGTACTTCTATTAATTATAGTAAACTGTGTGTTTTTCTTTTTCTGGATTTTTTTAAACCATCTACTATTTCATTACTTCTATTAGCCTATTATCCTTTATATCTCTTCTACACATTTCTGGGCATCTGCAGGGTTGTCTCCTGTGCTCTTACAAAGATGTTTTAGTTGCTATGTAAAGGCTTTTCCTAGCTTCTTCTGGTGTCCACAGCTTTCTAGTACACACAGCCACTGGGCACCACCATCCAGTGCCAGTGCTGCCTTTGGATGTCCTAACGCACTCCCATGCTGTGTGGGACCTTCAGTGAAACATGGGCCTTCAGCCACACCCGGCCCCCCTCCCTGCAGAGGTAGGAGGGTGTCCCTCTCCCACGCTGAGTTTTGCTTTGTCATGAAAATACCAAACCAGTGCTGCCTTGTTTGGATGCCTTAGGTTTTAGTGAAAAGATCACACACACACACATATATATAGTGATTTAAACCTAACGAGGATTGAGTGAATGGGTCAGGACAGATGGCTTATGACACTTTGCTTTCTCTTTGTTGGTGACTAAGGTCATTTGGCCAAGTTATTTATATTCTTTGGATACATTCTTTCCTGATGGGTTTGCTTCTCAGTTCTGAATGCAAATGTATTTCTATATTCCCTCCTCCACCCCTTTTCCTAAGCCCATCAGAAAAATTCAGACATGTCAGAAGCCCAGAAATGAACTACTTAGAACCTGGGAGATCAAGTTGAGTGAAAAATCTTTAAAAAATGCAACAAAACAAACAATAAGAAGAGGAAGAGGTAGGGGATAAGTAGAAGAAAAAGGAAAGGCAAAAAAGAAAAAAAAAAAATTAAAAGCAAACAGTAAACCAGTCTCCCGGTCTGCTTTCATACCTTGCTCAGTATGTGGTCTTTCAATACTCTGACTCTGATGTTTCTTTGTTTAATATTTAACATTTCCCTTCTCTTGGTATCAAAATCTGATATTTCTTATCAGATGGTATCAATTAGAACCCAACAAAATCTTTGCATTTTAAACTTTACACAGAAGATACGATTTCATGGTTCAAATGAAATTAAGTTTTGAGCAGTGATAAGCTTACAGGCACCTAGTTTGATCCTCTTTATTTTGGAGAAAATGCCAGAAGTATACCCTGATGGTTGCTGAAGAGGAATAAGTTCTCTTTGTAGGTCTTTCTAATATTCTTAATGCCCCCTGCCTTCTGCCATAATATTTTTGTTGGTGGCTGGCTACATCTTTATAATACAGTTTTCTGTGGCATAAATTTCTTCTCCCCAGGCCAGTAAGTTGCCGTTTTAATCCATTTGAGCAGATCATTTTCACAGATGTTTCAGTGATGTCGACAAAGCCTGTGAGCTACTGAACACTGTCAGGGCCTGACTCTATGGACTGTGGTTCCTTTAATCTCTGGAAGGTAGGGCTGCACAACCTCACAGGCAGGGGAGACAAGCCCCCAATGCCACAACACTGGACAATTTCTAAGGCTAGAATACCTTTCAGTTCTTAAAGAGAGGAAGCATGTTACGTTCATTTGCTGATGACCATAGCGGGCGTGAACTTTGGCTATAAATAGCAAAACTAAGAAGGGTAAGGCAAGTTTCTAGGACATCCTCAAAACCTGCTGGATAGGAAGTTCAGTTTTAAAATGGAAATAATTATAATTCACATACCAATGTAATATATAATCCAGAGCGATCTCTTGTACCCGTTGCTTAGTTTCCCCAGTGGTAACAACTGTTGTGTGAAAACAACCAGGATATTGACATGGATGCAATCCAACATATTTTATTCCTATTTCCCCAGTTTTACTTGTACACTCATGCATGCGTGTATGTGTGCATATTGTATGTAGGGGTGTATGTTAAGTTCTGTTCAGTCTTAATCATCATTGAAGTTCTTGTATCCACTAGTACAGTCAAGATTCTAAACAGGTCTGATAGCAGAAAGATCTCCCGGGTTATCCTTTTATAACCCCACCTACCTTCCTCCTGCTTCCACATTTTCCTTAAACAGCCACTAATCTGTTTCCTATTGCTACATTTTGCCATGTCAATAAAGCTGTATAAAAAGAATCATGCCTGAGGTAACATTTTTTAAAAAATGGACTTTATTTTTTTAGAGCAGTTATCTGTTTACAGCAAAGAGGAACAGAAAATACAGAGAGTTCTCATATCTCTCTGCTCTAAAACATGCATGGCCTCCCCCCACCGCCCCCAGAATACTACATATATTAAGATTGATGAACCCACAGTGACACCACATTATCACCCAAAGTCCATAGTTTCGATGTTTTATATCAGGTTCACTTTGGGTATTTTACATTCCATGGGTTTGCACGAACTTATGGTAACATATATCTACCATTACATTATCATGCAAAATAGTTCACTATCCTAAAAATCCTCTGTGCTCTGCCTATTCAGTCCTTCCTCCCCTTAACCCCTACAACCATGGATCTTTACATTGTCTCCATAGTTCTGCCTTTCCCAGAACGTTATGTTGTTGGAACCATACGTAGCATAGTTGGGTTTCAAAACTGGCTTTTTTTTCACACAGTATAATTCCCTGGAGATTCATCCAGGTTGTGTGTATGGGTACGTTCTTCTTTCAGTTGCTATTGTATCCCATGATATGGGTGTACTGCAATCTGTTTAACCTTGCACCTGTTGAAGGACATCTGGATTGGTGCCAGTTTTTGTTTATGATGGTTAAAGCTGTTGGGTACCTTCCTGTCTTTCCTTTTTTTTTTTTTTTTGAAGATTTTATTTATTTATTTAATTGACAGAGAGGCAGTGAGAGAGGGAACACAAGCAGGGGGGTTGGGAGAGGGAGAAGCAGGCTTCCCGCTGAGCAGGACGCCTGATGTGGGGCTCCATCCCAGGACCTGGGAATTATGACCTGAGCGGAAGGCAGCACTTAACGACTGAGCCACCCAGGAGCCCCTCAGGTACAGGTTTTTGTGTGAATGTAAATTTCCCTTTCTGTGGGATAAAGGCCCAGGAGTACAACTGTGGGTTGTGTAGTAGTGGAGTATTTAGTTTTATAAGAAACTGCCAAACTGTTTTCTAGAATGGCTGTATCGTTTTACAATTTCATCAGCTGTAAATGAATGATCCAGTTTCTAAACACAGCCATGCCAGCCTTCGGTGCTGGCCCTTTTTTATTTTAGCCGTTCTGATAGGTGTGTACTGAAATCACACTGCAGTCTTAATTTGTATTTCTTTGATGGCTAGTGATGTTGAACATCTTTTCATGAGCTCATTTGCCATCTGTATGTATATTCTCTTCATATGGGCTTTCACAGAGCAAAATTTTAAATTCTGATGAGGCCTAATTTATTAGTTTCTCTTTTTATGGCTTTTGCTTTTGGTGTCAATTCTAAAAATTCTTCCTAGCTCTAGATTCCAAAGAATTTCCCCTGTGTATTTTTCTTCCTAACAGTTTCACAGTTTCCGGATTTATATTTAAGTCTGTGATCTATGTTGAGTTCATTTTTGTACACACTGTAAGATTTAAATCAAGATTTATTTATTTTTTTGCCTATGAATGTCCAATTGCTGCATCCTCATTTGTTGAAAAGGCCACTTCCTTCATTGAACTGTTTTGTAGCTTTTTCAAAAGTCAGTGAAACATATTTATGTGGGTCCATTTTGGGATCTTTATTTTGTTTCATTGATCTGTGTGTTTATTATTAAGGTAGTCTCTTTTTGGGATCTAATTTGATGAGTGTATGTACTTTGCATGGATTCATTATTTATTTATTTAATTTATTGATTTATGAGAGAGTGAGAAAGAGAGAGAACATGCATGCACGTGGGAGGGGGAAAGGGCAGAGAGAAAAGGAGAGAGAATGTTAAGTACACTTCCCATTAAGTGTGGAGCCCGTTAAGGGGTTTGATCCCACAGCCTGGAGATCATGACCTGAGCCAAAAATCAAGAGTCAGACGCTCAACCCAGTGAGCCACCTGGGTGCCTCATTATAATTTATTTATTTATTTATTTTTAAAAAGATTTTATTTATTTGACAGAGAGAGATCACAAGTGGGCAGAGAGGCAAGCAGAGAGAGAGGAGGAAGCAGGCTCCCTGCAGAGCAGAGAGCCCGATGTGGGACTCGATCCCAGGACCCTGAGATCATGACCTGAGCTGAAGGCAGAGGCTTAACCATTGAGCCACCCAGGTGCCCTATAATTTGTTTTTAAGATCACTAATTTATGGTCATTCTAGATTGTTCTTGTTTTTAATAATTAAAGTGGTGAATCCAAAAGCTGAGAAAATGGAATTTGCTGTAATGGAGTGGGAACTTGTCTGCCAGGTACTCCTCTAGTATTATCTAGTATTGTATTATCTAATCTGTGCAACAGCCCTAAGCACTAGGCACTGTTGGTGAACAAACTGGAGCACAGAGAAATTAATGGTTGTACTGCTCTTAGGTCAGAATATGCACCATGAATCTTGAGAAAGGACTGTTATTCACGGTGCTTGGCAAGTTGTTAAGGAAGAGTACATATTTATACCCTGTAGGAGCCCAGGTAATATTGTTCATGAAATATGTCTTTTAATGCTGTGATGAAAGTTTGTACTTAACATTTTGCTGACAAGCTGACCCACTATAAAGATAAAGATGCAATTTAAAAACAAAATGTGTCTACCTAAGCACAGAATTTTCTGAAAGACATCTTTGAATGATATTTGAAGCACTTTATTTACTTTTCCTTGCTACTTGATGACCCTTAATTTGATAATATCCACCTTATTTTGTTATTGACGTATCCACTTTATTTATATAATAATCAAAAAGCAGGAAAAAAAAGGTTTAAACTTTAGGATGCTAGACAATGTGTATTGACCTACTGTTATTTCGTCATGGCTTTATTTGAATTATACCTGGTCTATGTAGAAATTGTTGCATTAATCCTTTTGTGAGTGAGCTTAGATTTTTTTTTAAGAGTGAAGAGAAAAATGATTTCTTTATGAAGCCCACCTCACTTGGGTGTTGATTGAAAAAATTTTGAAGCTCTTTAAATTATTCAAATGGAAAGCCCTTGATAATATTATGAAAGTTTAAAAAAAATGACTGTTATAGTAATTGTTTTCTTTTTAAAGATTTTATTTATTTATTTGAGAGAAAGAGAGTGAGAGCAAGAGTACAAGCAGGGGGAGGGGCAGAGGGAGAGGGAAAAAAAGACTCCCTGCTAAGCAGGGAGCCCAATGCGGGGCTTGATCCAAGGACCCCGGGATCATGACCTGAGATGAAGGCAGACGCTTAAATGACTGAGCCATCTAGTTACAACCAGTAATTGTTTTGTTACAAAAGTTATTTTTTCCTGTTGTTACTGAAGTATTCTCTTCTATTTCCATGGTGGTATTGACATTTGGCATTTTTCTTTTATTATATATTCAAAGTTGTGATGGCCTAGATAGTGGCTCCGCCAAAGACATCTGTGTCCTCATCTCTAGAACCTGTGACTATTATCTTCTATGGCAAAAGGGATCCAGAGATGAGAAGATTATCCTGCATTATCTGGGGAGGCCCTAAATGTAATTACAAGAGACCTCATAAAAGGAAGATGATGTTTTGTGAAGGGAGTTTCGTGAAGACGATGGTAGCAAGAGATTGAAGTGATGCTGAGAAGTTGTCCAGAGCAAAGGAATGCAGATAGCCTCTAGAAGCTGGGAAAAAAACAAGAAAATGAATTCTCCCAGAGCTCCAGAAGGAATCAGTGCTGCCAACAGCTTCACTTTAGCCCAGTGAAACTGACTTCAGACTTCTAGTCTCCAAAACTGTAAGAGAATAAATTCATGTTGTTTTCAGCTACCACATTTGGGGTCACAGAGATCATAGACAACTAACAACAGTAGTTATACACACTGGTAGAATAAGGGAATATTGCAAGCATAGCCTGATTTGTAATGTGCTGAGGCCAGAAATTCCTGAAATTTAGTTTAAGGTGGTTGATTGCATAATTATTTTTCTTTTGATACAAATGTCTTTAGAAAGGTGGCCTGCACCACCTTTGAGGCTAGGAAACCGGGGGGAGGAGAGGCTGTGGGATGTTATCCAAGGGAAAAGTTGTCCTGGCAGGGATCAGGGCAAGCCAGGAAGGAAATTGCAAGATATGGTTCAGGGGAAGAGTTCTTATTTGAGAAATTGAAGTTTTAAAGGAGGAAGAAAGCTAAGGGGCAAGGTGAAGAAGGAGTGGCAGAGGGTCAGTGGCGGGAGAAGCTGACCTAGCCAAGGCTATAAGAGTCGCCATTAGCTAAGGACTCACCAGAATGATGAACTGGAAATGGCTCAAAGTTGCTTTCACTGTGGTTGCCTAGTAAGCAAGTGTGTAAATGATGTCCATCAGAAAAGTACGTAAGTGAACGTACGCAGTTATGAGATGTCTCCCTTGTTCCTTAAGGAGCTACCGCACAGATCCTGTCGTCAGTGCTGCCTATGGGGAATTTAAGAACACTAGTTCAGAGGAGACAGGAAACCTCAAGCCCTTCTCTTCTGCTGAAGCCATTATTCTGTGGGGGTGGGGGCATGGCATGTTAGTGGCAATAAAGGCATTCCTACCTGTGCCTCAGTATGTCTGTGTTCTATTTTTTTGTTGTGTTTTGGGCTCATGGCAGTCACAGGGGAGCATGTGAAATGAGCGACACATTCAAGAAGGTGATGAGTATTTGAAAAAGAGGGCCAGATGTACTCTGGACATCCCTTACACTGCTGCCACAATGATAAGTAAGCTCCCCAGGATTTAAGTCAAGCAGGAAACAGAGAACCTAAGTAAGAGATCCCTGAGATTATGCCCACAAAGACTAATCTAAAAGAGCCTGAATTAATCTTTTTTTTAAGGTTCCTTTTTTTAAAAGAAGATTTTATTTATTTATTTGAGGGGGAGAGAGACAGAGGGAAAGCATGAAGGGAATATGAGAGGGAGACGAAGACTCCCTGCTGAGCGAGGAACATGACGTGGGACTTGATCCCAGGACCTTGGATCCCAGGACCTTGAGATCATGACCTGAGCCGAAGGTGGATGCTTAACCAACAAAGCCACCCAGGGGCCTGAGCCTGAATTAATTTTAAAGAAAAGACTGAGATACTGTAAATGGACAAATGAGAGTTTTTGTTTTGTTTTGTTTTGCTACTACACAGAAATGGGGCCTCAAAACAGAATGAAGTTAGTTATAAAAGTAAATTTACATTAAAATATTTGTTTGCACATTTGAGTAGGAGGGTGCAAATCTTGATACTTATCACCTAAGATTAATCTTTTTTTTTTTTTTTTTTAGGGAGACAGAGTGAAAAAGCAAGCAAGCGGGGGCAGGGGGAGGGACACAGGGAGAGGGAGAGAGAAAATCAATAATAGGCACCATGCCCAGCACAGAGCCTGCCTGAGGTGGGGCTTGATTTCACAACACTGAGATCATGACCTGACCCGAAATCAAGAATCAGACACCTAACTCACTGAGCCACCCAGGTGCCCTCTTCCCACTTAATTTTTTTTTTTTTTTTTAAAGATTTTATTTATTTATTTGACAGAGAGATCACAAGCAGGCAGAGAGGCAGGCAGAGAGAGGAGGAAGCAGGCTCCCCGCTGAGCAGAGAGCCCGATGCGGGGCTCGATCCCAGAACTCTGAGATCATGACCTGAGCCGAAGGCAGCGGCTTAACCCACTGAGCCACCCAGGCGCCCCACCACTTAATTTTTTTTTAAGTAAGCTTTAAACCCATATCCCAATATGGGGCTTGAACTCATGAATCTGAGATCGAAGAGTCACATGCTGTAGCCAGGCGCTCTCCCAAGTTTAGTCTTTTATTTATTTTAAAATCTTTATTAATGTATTTTTTTATTTAGTTTACATTTGTGTTGTTCTAAATGTTTTTCTTTTACTTCTTTTTAAAAATTGTTAACATATAATGTATTATTTGTTTCAGGGGTACTGGTCTGTGAATCATCAGTTTTACACAATTCACAGCACTCCCCATAGCACATACCCTCCCCAGTGACCATCGTCCAATCACCCCATCCCTCCAAGCACCCCCCACTCCAGCAACCCTCAGTTTGTTTCCTGAGATTAAGAGTCTCTTATGGTTTTTCTCCCTCTCTAGTTCATTGTTTCATTTTTCCCTCTCTTCCTCTATGATCCTCTGTCTTGTTTCTCAAATTCCTCATATCAGAGAGATCATATGATAATTGTCTTTCTCAGATTGACTTATTTTGCTTAGCATAATAACCTCTAGTTCCATCCATGTTGTTGCAAATGGCAAGATTTTTTTGATGGCTGCATAGTATTCCATTGTGTGTGTGTATATATATATATATATATATATATATATATATATATATATATATACCACATCTTCTTTATCTATTCATCTGTTGATGGACATTGGGTTCTTTCCATAGTTTGGCTATTGTGGACATTGCTGCTATAAACATTAGGGTGCAGGTACCCCTTGGATCACTGTATTTGTATCTTTGGGATAAATACCCAGTAGTGCAATTGCTAGGTCTAGGGTAGCTCTGTTTTCAACTTTTTAAGGAAACTCCATGCTGTTTTCCAGAGTGGTTGCACCAGCTTGCATTCCCACCAACAGTGTAGGAGGGTTCCTCTTTCTCCATATGCTCACCACCAAGGTTAGTTTTTAAATTTGTATTCTTAAATCTACTCTCTATCTGCTCTAGTACTGTATGCTTTACTCTCTGTTTTCTTACTCACAAACTCTTCCTAAGTACTTCTTAGTTACCTCAAAGATTAGTCATCATTGACTTTATATTTGCCAAACTTAGTAACCATTCTGCAGTCATTATTCTGTATGATTTCTTTGTCAATCCTGGGACAGTCTGTCCTCAGATTCCTCCTCTGGCCTATGCTGCTCTCTGTTGTATGCTGGTGTCTGAGTCCTGAAGGTTGTATGTCCTGGTCTCCTGGACTTGCTCATGACTGAGTTGAGAAAAAGAGAGGCAACAGTGAAGAATGGAAGGGGACTTAAGTGCTAACTCCAACATCTGCATCATCCCTGGGTTCGCTTTGGTTGTTATTCTCTTATTCTCTTGATTTTTATTTTTATTTTTATTTTTATTTTTTTTTAAATTAAAGATTTTTGTTTATTTATTTGACAGACAGAGATTACAAGTAGGCAGAGAAGCAGTCAGAGGAGGAAGCAGGCTCCCTGCTGAGCAGAGAGCCCGATGTGGGGCTCGATCCCAGGACCCTGGGATCATGACCTGAGCCGAAAGCAGAGGCTTTAACCCACTGAGCCACCCAGGCGCCACCATTATTCTCTTGATTTTTAGACACATTTCTAAGGTCTAAGGTCATTTCGAAAGTCCATGAGTTTCAATCGTTGCAGTATGTTACAATAAAGTTTCCTGACCTTCCCTATCCCCAGACTCAATCATATGTAAGTTTCTTAATGATTGCATAGCATTTGACTTACAGTAGACTGACTTTAAATGTTTATTGGCTCAATGAATAAGGTAGAAGTATGGGGTGAGGTAATAGAGTATCCCCTCCTGAGAGAAGGATCATAATCATTTTTTTGCCAAGATTCTAATACTCTGTTGAACATCACTCTCTGTCTTAGCCATCCTAGTGTATCTTATCCTCAGGTGTTTTCATGCAGGAAAAAGTGGATAAGAAAGCTTCCTCTACCGATATAACTCCCAACTCATTGGAAAGTAACAAGACTGGGTTGAAAATTAAAGTAGATCTAAACATAGTACAAGTGTGGAGACAGTGTTTCTCAAAATTTTCCTCCCAATTATCCATCAGGGCAGAAGAAGGTGAATATGTAGGTCTGGACCTGAGATCCATATGAATTAGGAAGCCAACCTGCCACAGAGAGTTTATCTTTAGAATTAATTTAAACATAAATTTAACTCTAGTTGTGTGTGTGTGTGTGTGTGTGTGTGTGTGTTTAAAGATTTTATTTATTTATTTGACACAGAGAGAGATCACAAGTAGGCGGAGAGGCAGGCAGAGAGAGAGGAGGAAGTAGGCTCCCTGCTGAGCAGAGCGCCCAATGCAGGGCTTGATCCCAGGACCCTGGGATCATGACCTGAGCTGAAGGCAGAGGCTTTAACCCACTGAGCCACCCAGGTGCCCCTGTGTGTTTTTTAACAATAGAAAAGTCTTCTACCTTGAATCAAGCTGACTTTCTCAATGCATGGCCTGTTTTACTCTGAGATGTTGTGTGCCCACAGGAACACTGCTCCCTGGCAGGGGCCCCACGTTCTCCAGGCTTCTTATTTGAGAAGTACAGCCCTAGGGTACTGATAGGCAGCTTGCTGGTAGCAGATCTCTTTCTAAGAGAACGTTTTAATGGAGGAAGAGAGCTGGAGGCCATCAGGAGTCTGTAGTAGGGGCAGGAGAGAAAAGTTTGTCATGGGAATGGAAGTTTAGGGTGAGAATCCCTTTGGATATTTCCTTTGGCTTGTCCTGGATATGTGAGAATTCTTATAAGTGAATTTATATGACTCATATAAATTCCTACGTTTCTGTAATTGGTTGTATGTCAGTAGCCGGCTGACTTCTAGGAAAATATCCCTTGGACCTCTTGTTATTGGTTACACTCCCACCTAATGCCGTGCTTCTGAAGAGGATTATGTCTTCCAACTTGGATTGGGGTGAAAGAGGGGTTGGGATGGCTCCTCTATCTTTTTGAAATGCCTGGTGTATTTCCTACACTCGTTAATGTGAGCGACAACCATTCCCTTTAATAATTCTAAATGGCTCCACTTCCTGTTATGAAACTGCCAGTATGAAAAGATCTTACTTGCTAGATAACCTGTGTGTCCTGCTCCAAACCACAGCTGCAAATCTACATGCTGCTTTGCCATCTGCTTAAACACTGTTACTGTGGTCCCAGAGCACAAGTCACACGTATCTGCTTCTTTTAGAAAGGTTGACATTTCTCGCAGCACACTTCATCTTTGCTCTTACTAGATATGTGCAATTTCATTTAGGGTAGAAATGCTGAGATGGGGGAAAATAGAAGCCTTGAACACACTGTAAATCTGATATGCAAATTTTATCACAGTTGCATTATTTGCTAAAGTTCATTTTGAGGCACTCTAGGATGTGATTAATTTTAAGGGCAATACAGGATGTTGTCTACTGAATTTAGAGGCCCTGTGGGATGAATGAACCTGCCTGTTTCCTTATTACCAAGGGAACATTTAATATAAAATGGAATCATAACAGAGTAGAACATTATAGTATCTTATTTTTACTGGGACATAAACTATACTAGGAACTGAGCTATAGGATAAATGGGCCTATTTCAGCATAGGTCAAGCTAATAAAATACATTAAATTCTATTTGTACTTTTCTGTGCATCACGAGAGTGTCTTGTACCTTTTGGAGAAAAGGTTCTATCCTATCTATCTATCTACCTATTTATCTATCATTAAACAGTCAATCACCTATCATCTATCTTTTCAAAGGATTCTAGATTTCCCCAGCCATACTTTATTACATCTTATCAAAATTTATATTCTATAGAGTTTGCAACAACCATTTGGCAATTGGCCTTGTGTTATTTTAAAATTGATATCTAGAGTCTATATTATTCCACAGCTGGTATCTTTTTCCTAACTGGATTGTAAGCCTTCGGAGACAGGGACTATAATTTAATTTCTGGTCCTAAGGTAGTTCTCAAAGAATATTTTATTGATTTTCAAATATATAGGAACATATTTTTTAACCAATAAAAAAAAATGGAGCTTCAAAATATTTAGCAGTTACTCAAGGAACCAGGTGTATGCAGTCAGATTATATCCCTCTACATGGGTAAGGAACTATCCCTGACAATTCATTTCATGAATGTTACCCAGTATTTAGTTTTTAAAGCACTGTGTATGGCAGCAGGGAGAGTGGGTAAGTTTTGTTTTTCATCTTCGTTTATAAAATTATTTTATTTTTCTCCTGGGCACACAGGAGAAAATATATTTCCCAGTATCCCTTTGTGTCCAGTGGACAGTGTTACTGAGCTCTTCCAATGGAAGGTGAGTGGAGGTGGCATATGCCACTTCTGGGCCATAGAAAGCCCTTGTGCAATCTTCCTTGTGTTTTCCCCTCTAACCACACAGCAGTAATGGAAGACTTTTGATATGGCAGAACACACAATGGAAATAACCCGAGTCCAGAATTGAACGCTTAGAAGATCTGCCTGCAAGGTCTCCTGGTCAGGAACTTCAGCTCTGGGTTTTACATGAGCAGGAATATTATATTATTGAATAAAGTTGCTGAGACACTGCAGTGGTCTGTCACAAGTTCAAGTTGGGTAATACAGGTAGAAAGATCAGTATAGGGATTGAAGGATTAAGAGCTTCAATTAGAGGAAAGCAAATGAGAGGAAAGAGGGAGGGGGGTTGGAGCTGAGGGACATGGTCTTTGGGCTCCATGGAGTAGATGGTCAGATCTAAGGTGCTGCTGGAGGTGTCAATGGGTCTAGGAACTTGAAGAGCAGAGATGGCAAATACTCAGTTGAAATATTTTTAGAATGTAATACTTGAGGGGCGCCTGGGTGGCTCAGTGGGTTAAAGCCTCTGCTTTCGGCTCAGGTCATGATCCCAGGGTCCTGGGATTGAGCCCCACATCGGGCTCTCTGCTCTGCGGGGAGCCTGCTTCCTCCTCTCTCTCTGCCTGCCTCTCTGCCTAGTTTCTCTCTATCAAATTAAAAAAAAAAAAAAAAGACTGTAATACTTGAGGGGCGCCTGGATGGCGCGGTCATTTGGGCATCTGCCTTCGGCTCCGGTCATGATCCCAGGGTTCTGGAATTGGGCCCCACGTTGTGCTCCCTGCTTGGTGGGTAGTCTGCTTCTCCCTCGGCCCCTCCCTTAGTTTGTGCGCCTGCTCTCTCCCTCACTCTTGCTTGCTCGCTTTCTGTCTCTCAAATAAATAAGTTAAAAAATTAAAAAAGAATGTAACACTTGATACATATAAAAGAATATATAATGATGTTTAAACTTGAAGCATAGTAGTAAAATGAATAGTTAATGAACACACCTCCCGGGTAAGAATCAGAACATTATTGTTGAAGCTGCAACTTTATGGGTAAATTTTAGAAATACAATGAAAAAAAGTAAGTCTTAGAAGATTATAGATGATAACATTTTTTATAAAGCTAAAAAAAAAAGCATACTAAAGGAGTGAGGTATATAAGGGTACATAATAGGCCTAATTTTTAAGTGGCTATGTTGTGCTCTTTTGCGCTATACCCATGGTAAAAACTTTTCTCAATTTTGTTGGTATACTAGGAGGATGAGGTCTGAAATTTAATGAGAGAAGAGAAATATATCAACATCTGATTGTAGTCTCGCTTCTCGAGTGTGTTTTGTGGACCAGAAGCCTTTGGATCTTATTAGTAAGGCAGACTCTCAGCACTAACAAGACCTAGTGAATCAGAATCTGCATTTTAACATTTTAACAATGTTTTCAATAATTTGTATGCACAGTAGCCTGAGAAGAACTGGACTATAGGACATTGTACATCCCATTCTCCAGAATCCCTATTCTTTCCCTTTTCCTGAGGTGGGTCCACATGCAATGTTCATCAGATAGTTCCACTGGGGGACAAGAGAATGGGTCAGGAAACTAATGTCTTTTGAGCACTCGCTTTGAAATACAGACATTTTTAGGGTTACCTTTCCTTCATCTTCCCCCACTCCCTAAATCTCAGTTATAATCCGGCTTTTGGTCGCAGGAGTCACAGACTCATGTAAATCCCTAAGTCACTGTAATGGCTGTTTAGCCATATGTCAGGAGAATGCTGACTTCTAAGGAAATATCAGAGTGCCTGTTGTTGGTTATGCTCCCACCTAATACCATGTTCCCGAAGAGGCTCATGTATTACGACTTCGGTTGGAGTGCAGGGGTGATTGGGATGAAGCTCTAGTGTGTTTTCTCATATGGCACCTTTGTGTCTTTAAAATGCTGGGTTTATTTCACACACTAATGAACGACCTTGCTGGCTGCTAATGCATGCCAGAAAGCATTAATTTGGTCCAGTTTTTACCAAGTCCTGATGGATCCTGTCAGGAATCGGGCTAAAAGATGAGATTAGACATTTCCTTAACTGTTTAAAAAAAAGATTTAAACGAAGGACAGTCTCTTTAGTTCTGTAAAATGAGTTGACATGTGGCATTAAATTCATTGCTGTTATCTGTCATTGGCTTTTCTGGGAAGAATAACGAATACTAAACTTTGTTAGAAATATGACTCAATCTTAATATCGCAAATGTGTTGGTAGACCAGAAGGAATGTAATTGTTTTATCAGAATGACTTTGGTTTGTGGAGGTATAATTAATGGAAGAGATAGCTTATGCCATCAGGCTTTTCCATTTATGTTTTGAAAATCTGACAAAAACCTAACAAAGAAATATACCAAAAATAAATCATACTTCAGAACACAAAAGAGATGAAAGAATAACTGAGGGGACTTCTCATTAGGCATGGTGGACAGCGTATGCGTGTTCTGTACCACCGCCACTGAACGCTCCCTAAAATAACAATGTAGAGATTAAAAAAAAAAAAAGCTGTAAGTCTTAAGGACAGAAAGATCAGGAGGGGAGAAGAACACAACATAATTTGGAAGGGAAAAACAGATTCTTCTGGTAATCTATGGCTAACATCATTACCCCAAAAGTTAATGGATTAAAACAAATATTTATCAAACGCTACAAAAACTTTGGTCAGGCTTCAGTTGGGCAATTCCTACACTTCACATGGCATTGACTATGATCCCTGAGGGCTGTTTATCTGGCAGTTGGGTTGATTTGGTGTGTCTAGGATGGCTTTACTCATGCACCTGAGCAGGGAGCTGGAGTCTGAGCCCATCTGGATCTCCTTCTCTTCCCATGTAGTCTCAGTCAGGGTCCCTACATGTTGCCTGTCCTGCAGGGTGGTTGGATTGTTTACCCAGGAGCTCAGGGCCCCTACAGTGAATGTCCAGGAGCTGGGATATGGAGGCTCTCCCTCAGGGCCTGGGTCTTACAGTTGGCACAGCTCCATTTCTGCCATATTTTATTAGTCAAAGTAGTAGTTTCAATAGAAAGAATGGGCCAAAAAAATTATGGCCATCTTTATTGCCTATCTATATGGATAGTAACAGACTCAGAGCGAGGAATCTGAAACTCAGGCTAGCAGTGAGAGAAACACAGAGGTCAGCTGAGTCTGCCTCAGAGCCCTAGAAAATTAGGCTTAGCAATTGCAGGTACTTCTGAAAAGAGGGAGGTGGTACAAGTAGGGCCAAAAAATAAGGATGGGTTGAAAGTCAGTTAGGTCTTCTGATTCACTTCCACAGTTGGCTGAAGTTCTTCTCCAGGCTGATAGAAGAGGGAGGTTTAATTTCTAGAGAGGTTAATCAAGCAGACTTTGGACTTGAGCACAACTGAAAGCAATACAAACATAGAGAAAACAAAGGTATTAAATTAAAATCTATATATTGTACCATGAAATTCTCTTCCATTCATTTCCTAAGTGAGCTCTCATGATACCGACAGACTCCTAGGTAAGAGCTGGAGGATTTCTCGAAATTTACATCTAAGAGAAAATGTCTACAGATGTGGGCCATTAGGGGTCCAGTGGGATGACCCCATCAGATCCACATCAATGCAGCAGTCAATAAGTCCTGTCTACACATACAGCATTTACTCAGTTTTTTAGTGCCTCATTCTTAAAAATCAGCAACCAAGGACCCATAGATATTTAAGGCAGTTTCTTTTGGAATGTAAACCAAATCTGTAGAAATAAAGAACAGAGGGTAGATGAAAAATATAAAGAATGAAGTCAGATAATGAACACTGTAATTAATATCACTAAGTAGATGAGAAAATATATATATATATTTTTTAAAAATTTATTTTTAAATTATTTTTTGTAAACATATAATATATTTTTATCCCCAGGGGTACAGGTCTGTGAATCACCAGGTTTACACACTTCACAGCACTTGCCATAGCACATACCCTCCCCAATGTCCATAACCCCACCCCTCTTCTCCCAAACCCCCTCCCCCCAGCAACCCTCAGTTTGTTTTGTGAGATTAAGAGTCACTTATGGTTTGTCTCCCTCCCAATCCCATCTTGTTTCATTTATTCTTCTTCTACCCCCTTAGCCCCCCATGTTGCATCTCCACTTCCTCATATCAGGGAGATCATATGATAGTTGTCTTTCTCCGGTTGACTTATTTCGCTAAGCATGATACCCTCTAGTTCCATCCACGTCATCGCAAATGGCAAGATTTCATTTCTTTTGATGGCTGCATAGTATTCCATTGTGTATCTATACCATATCTTCTTTATCTATTCATCTCTTGATGGACATCTAGGTTCTTTCCATAGTTTGGCTATTGTAGACATTGCTGCTATAAACATTTGGGTGCACGTGCCCCTTCGGATCACTACGTTTGTATCCTTAGGGTAAATACCCAGTAGTGCAATTGCTGGGTCGTAGGGTAGTTCTATTTTCAACATTTTGAGGAACCTCCAAGCTGTTTTCCAGAGTGGTTGCACCAGCTTGCATTCCCACCAACAGCGTAGGAGGGTTCCCCTTTCTCCGCATCCTCGCCAACATCTGTCATTTCCTGACTTGTTAATTTTAGCCATTCTGACTGGTGTGAGGTGATATCTCATTGTGGTTTTGATTTGTATTTCCCTGATGCCGAGTGATATGGAGCACTTTTTCATGTGTCTGTTGGCCATCTGGATGTCTTCTTTGCAGAAATGTCTGTTCATGTCCTCTGCCCATTTCTTGATTGGATTATTTGTTCTTTGGGTGTTGAGTTTGCTAAGTTCTTTATAGATTTTGGACACTAGCCCTTTATCTGATATGTCATTTGCAAATATCTTCTCCCATTCTGTCAGTTGTCTTTTGGTTTTGTTAACTGTTTCCTTTGCTGTACAAAAGCTTTTGATCTTGATGAAATCCCAATAGTTCATTTTTGCCCTTGCTTCCCTTGCCTTTGGCGATGTTCCTAGGAAGATGTTGTTGTGGCTGAGGTCAAAGAGGTTGCTGCCTGTGTTCTCCTCAAGGATTTTGATGGATTCCTTTCTCACATTGAGGTCCTTCATCCATTTTGAGTCTATTTTTGTGTGTGGTGTAAGGAAATGGTCCAATTTCATTTTTCTGCATGTGGCTGTCCAATTTTCCCAACACCATTTATTGAAGAGGCTGTCTTTTTTCCATTGGACATTCTTTCCTGCTTTGTCGAAGATTAGTTGACCATAGAGTTGAGGGTCTATTTCTGGGCTCTCTATTCTGTTCCATTGATCTATGTGTCTGTTTTTGTGCCAGTACCATGCTGTCTTGATGATGACAGCTTTGTAATAGAGCTTGAAGTCCGGAATTGTGATGCCACCAACTTTGGCTTTCTTTTTCAATATTCCTTTGGCTATTCAAAGTCTTTTCTGGTTCCATATAAATTTTAGGATTATTTGTTCCATTTTTTGAAAAAATGGATGGTACTTTGATAGGAATTGCATTAAATGTGTAGATTGCTTTAGGTAGCATAGACATTTTCACAATATTTATTCTTCCAATCCAGGAGCATGGAACATTTTTCCATTTCTTTGTGTCTTCCTCAATTTCTTTCATGAGTACTCTATAGTTTTCTGAGTATAGATTCTTAGCCTCTTTGGTTAGGTTTATTTCTAGGTATCTTATGGTTTTGGGTGCAATTGTAAATGGGATTGACTCCTTGATTTCTCTTTCTTCTGTCTTGTTGTTGGTGTAGAGAAATGCAACTGATTTCTGTGCATTGATTTTATATCCTGACACTTTACTGAATTCCTGTACAAGTTTTTGCAGTTTTGGAGTGGAGTCTTTTGGGTTTTCCACATATAGTATTATATCATCTGTGAAGAGTAATAGTTTGACTTCTTCTTTGCCAATTTAGATGCCTTTAATTTTCTTCTAGGACTTCTAGTACTATGTTGAATAGCAGTGGTGATAATGGACATCCCTGCCGTGTTCCTGACCTTAGCGGAAAAGCTTTCCGTTTTTCTCCATTGAGAATGATATTTGCGGTGGGTTTTTCATAGATGGCTTTGATAATATTGAGGTATGTGCCCTCTATCCCTACACTTTGAAGAGTTTTGATCAGAAAGGGATGCTGCACTTTGTCAAATGCTTTTTCAGCATCTATTGAGAGTATCATATGGTTCTTGTTCTTTCTTTTATTAATGTGTTGTATCACATTGATTGATTTGCAGATGTTGAACCAACCTTGCAGCCCTGGAATAAATCCCACTTGGTCGTGGTGAATAATCCTCTTAATGTACTGTTGGATCCTATTGGCTAGTATTTTGGTGAGAATTTTTGCATCTGTGTTCATCAAGGATATTGGTCTGTAGTTCTCTTTTTTGATGGGATCCTTGTCTGGTTTTGGGATCAAGGTGATGCTGGCCTCATAAAATGAATTTGGAAGTTTTCCTTCCATTTCTATTTTTTGGAACAGTTTCAGGAGATTAGGAATTAGTTCTTCTTTAAATGTTTGGTAGAATTCCCCCGGGAAGCCATCTGGCCCTGGGCTTTTGTTTGTTTGGAGATTTTTGATGATTGTTTCAATCTCCTTACTGGTTATGGGTCTGTTCAGGTTTTCTATTTCTTCCTGGTTCAGTTGTGGTAGTTTATATGTCTCTAGGAATGCATCCATTTCTTCCAGATTGTCAAATTTGTTGGCGTAGAGTTGCTCATAGTATGTTCTTAAAATTGTCTGTATTTCTTTGGTGTTAGTTGTGATCTCTCCTCTTTCATTCACGATTTTATTTATTTGGGTCCTTTCTCTTTTCTTTTTGGTAAGTCTGGCCAGGGATTTATCAATCTTATTAATTTTTTCAAAGAACCAGCTCCTAGTTTCGTTGATTTGTTCTATTGTTTTTTTGTTTTCTATTTCATTGATTTCTGCTCTGATCTTTATGGTTTCTCTTCTCCTGCTGGGTTTAGGATTTCTTTCTTGTTCTTTCTCCAGCTCCTTTAGGTGTAGGGTTAGGTTGTGTACCTGAGACCTTTCTTGTTTCTTGAGAAAGTCTTGTACCACTATATATTTTCCTCTCAGGACTGCCTTTGTTTTGTCCCACAGATTTTGAACCGTTGTGTTTTCATTATCATTTGTTTCCATGGATTTTTTCAATTCTTCTTTAATTTTCTGGTTGACCTATTCATTCTTTAGAAGGATGCTGTTTAGTCTCCATGTATTTGGGTTCTTTTCAAATTTCCTCTTGTGATTGAGTTCTAGCTTCAGAGCATTGTGGTCTGAAAATATGCAGGAAATGATCCCAATCTTTTGATACCGGTTGAGACCTGATTTCGGACTGAGGATGTGATCTATTCTGGAGAATGTTCCATGTGCATTAAAGAAGAATGTGTATTCTGTTGCTTTGGGATGAAATGTTCTGAATATATCTGTAATGTCCATCTGGTCCAGTGTGTCATTTAAGGCCTTTATTTCCTTGTTGATCTTTTGCTTGGATGATCTGTCCATTTCAGTGAGGGGAGTGCTAAAGTCCCCTACTATTATTGTATGATTGTTGATATGTTTCTTTGATTTTGTTATTAATTGGTTTATATAGTTGGCTGCTCCCACGTTAGGGGCATAGATATTTAAAATTGTTAGATCTTCTTGTTGGACAGATCCTTTGAGTATGATATAGTGTCCTTCCTCATCTCTTATTATAGTCTTTGGCTTAAAATCTAATTGATCTGATATAAGGATTGCCACTCCTGCTTTCTTCTGATGTCCATTAGCATGGTAAATTTTTTTCCACACCCTCACTTTAAATCTGGAGGTGTCTTCGGGTTTAAAATGAGTTTCTTGTGGGCAACATATAGATGGGTTTTGTTTTTTATCCATTCTGATACTCTGTGTCTTTTGATTGGGGCATTTAGCCCATTAACATTCAGGGTAAGTATTGAGAGATATGAATTTAGTGCCATTGTATTGCCTGTAATGTGACTGTTACTGTATATTGTCTCTGTTCCTTTCTGATCTACTACTTTTAGGCTCTCTCTTTGCTTAGAGGACCCCTTTCAATATTTCCTGTAGAGCTGGTTTGGTACTTGCAAATTCTTTCAGTTTTTGTTTGTCCTGGAAGCTTTTAATCTCTCCTTCTATTTTCAATGATAGCGTACCTGGATATCATATTCTTGATTGCATGTTTTTCTTGTTTAGTGCTCTGAATATATCATGCCAGCTCTTTCTGGCCTGCCAGGTCTCTATGGATAAGTCTGCTGTCAATCTAATATTTTTACCATTGTATGTTACAGACTTCTTTTCCTGGGCTGCTTTCAGGATTTTCTCTTTGTCACTAAGACTTGTAAATTTTACTATTAGGTGACGGGGTGTGGACCTATTCTTATTGATTTTGAGGGGGATTCTCTGCACCTCCTGGATTTTGATGCTTGTTCCCTTTGCCATATTGGGGAAATTCTCTCCAATAGTTCTCTCCAATATACCTTCTGCTCCCCTCTCTCTTTCTTCTTCTGGAATCCCAATGATTCTAATGTTGTTTTGTCTTATGGTGTCACTTATCTCTCGAATTCTGCCCTCGAGGTCCAGTAGCTGTTTGTCCCTCTTTTGCTCAGCTTCTTTATTCTCTGTCATTTGGTCTTCTATATCGCTAATTCTTTCTTCTGCCTCATTTATCCTAGCAGTCAGAGCCTCCATTTTTGATTGCACCTCATTAATAGCTTTTTTGATTTCAACTTGGTTAGATTTTAGTTCTTTTATTTCTCCAGAAAGGGCTTTTATATCTTCCAAGAGGGTTTCTCTAATATCTTCCATGCCTTTTCCGAGCCCGGCTAGAACCTTGAGAATCGTCATTCTGAACTCTAGATCTGACATGTTACCAATGTCTGTATTGATTAGGTCCTTAGCCTTCGGTACTGCCTCTTGTTCTTTTTTTTGTGGTGAACTTTTCTGCCTTGTCATTTTGTCCAGATAAGAGTATATGAAGGAGCAAGTAAAATACTAAAAGGGTGGCAAAGACCTCAGGAAAATATGCTTTAACCAAATCAGAAGAGATCCCAAATCGTGAGGGGGGAGAAAGGGGCTAAAAAGAGTTTCAGAAAGAAAGGAAAAAAAAAAAAGAAACAATTAAAAAAAAAGAAAACGAATAAAGAAAAAATATAAAAAAGAAAAAATATATATATATTGGATAAACTAGTTAAAAAACTTTAAATAAAAGCAAAGGGTAAAAGTTAAAAAAATTTAGCAGAAGAAGAGAGAAAAAAAATTGAAAAAGAAAAAAAAATTACATTAACTGCAAGACTAAAGAATCATGGGGAGAAAGCCATGAGTTCCCTGCTTTGCTTTCTCCTCCTCTGGAATTCCGCTGCTCTCCTTGGTATTGAAACTGCACTCCTTGGTAGGTGAACTTGGTCCTGGCTGGGCTTCTTGTTGATCTTCTGGGGGAGGGGCCTGTTGTAGTGATTCTCAAGTGTCTTTGCCCCAGGCGGAGTTGCACCGCCCTTACCAGGGGCCGGGCTGAGTAATCCACTCGGGTTTGCTTTCCAGAGCTTTTGTTCCCTGAGCGCTTTCTGTAGAGTTCCAGAGGACGGGAATCAAAATGACGCCCTCCCAGTCTCTGGCCCGGAGGAGCCGAGAGCTCGGGGCCCCACTCCTCAGTGCGCCCTCAGAGAACAGCGCCCAATTACTCCCGTCACCCTGCCTCCGGCCGCCCTCCGAGCTGACCGAGCCTGCGACCGGTTCAAGGTAACCCTGAGCTGAGAGCTCACTTCTCGGCTCTGTCTCTGTAGCCAGCTTCCCCGTTCTAATACCTGTAAGCTCTGCGACACTCAGACACCCCCAATCCTTCTGTGACCCTGTGGGACCTGAGCCCACACTGACCCCGCATGGGCTTCACCCCGGTTAAGCCTCTGGAGCGATGTCCCTCAGTGGAACAGACTTTTAAAAGTCCCGATTTTGTGCTCCGTTGCTCTGCCGCTTGCCAGGAGCCAGCCCCTCCCGCTGCGGTCTATCTTCCCGTCGCTTTGGATTCACTTCTCCGCCAGTCCTACCTTTCAGAAAGTGGTTGATTTTCTGTTTCTAGAATTGCTGTTCTTCTTCTCTTGGATCTCCCATTGTATTTGTAGGTGTTCACAATCTTTAGATAAGCTATCTAGCTGATCTCCCGCTACCTGAAGTAGTCTCAGCCTGCTACTTCTCCGCCATCTTGATCCCTAAACTGAGAAAATATATTTTATAAATGAAACAAAAAGGCCATCAAATAAAGTAAAATTCTTAGAAATACAAACTGTTGAATCACACTGAATAAACAATGTAGAATTCTTGGAAATGAAAACTATGGGACTGGAAATCAAACATTTAATAGACCCTTTGAAAGATACATTTGAGGAAACTGTACAAGTAAATAACCGAAGAGGTGAAAAAGTTGAGGAAAGATAGGCATGGTGGTGTGGAGCCCAGCTGTCGCAGCGCCGCTGCTCTGTGGGATCCGCGAGCTTCCTCTTTTCCACTGTGCCCAGTGGATGTTTGCCTCAAAAACTGAGGGGAAGCCCAAAGTGACCCAAATTCTCAAGGTTTTCCAGAGCTACAACTACCAAACTCACTGACATTTCAGGAGGCTGTGGGGCGATGTATGAAATCCAGATCAAGACAGAAGAGTTTAAAGAGAAGAAAACTGTCCAGCAGCCCCAGATGGTAAAGCAGGCACTGAAAGAAGAAATCAAAGGGATGCACGGATTGCGGATGTTTACCTCCATCCCCAAACACTGACTACGCCCTGGCCGTGTAGATGCTGCTGCTCAACGCCATGGATGAACTTGGCTGACACCATCCTTTACTAGGCATTTGCCAAATAATTATCTATTTTGTTCACTGACATTTCAGTATTATGATCGTAGAAGAATATGTTCTCTATTTAGAGATTAATTAAAGGCAACAGAAATTAAGTTCTAGAGTTCCCCTATCAAGAAAATAGAATAAGCAGAGAGAATAGAGAACACAGAAGGGAATAAAAACGGGGAAGATTTATACCATATCTGAAGGTTACAGGTGGACAGACTGATAGGGACCCCAGAGGGAGCACAGAACAAAGGATAAGAAAAGGATCCCCACGGTGGTATATTATCATGAAATTCCAGAAAATTGACAAAGAGAAAAGTCTCTGAGGAAGAAGAAAACTGGCCAAGGTTCAAAACTGTACACATTTTCTCATAAGCCACCTTGAATACCGGAAGATAATGGAGTGACATATACAAAATTCTGATCAAAATGATTTCCAATCTGGAGTTCTGTGCTCAGCTAAACTATCAATCAAATCCAAGGAGAAAAAGGCATAATGCTTTTAGCTGGTTAAAATGTGATAGAATGTATTCAGGATAAAAAAAGTGGTGAGTGACCCTTTCTGTTTATTATGCATTCAGTTCTCAATTAGACATTCAAGTTCCCAAGGGCTATGATTTTAATTTTAATTTGTCCTGCACAGCATCTGCATAAGGTAGGCATTTATAAATGGTGTTTATGAATAAATGGACTCTGCTCTGTTTTAAATCACAATTATTGGATGTGCCGAATATAATAGCATTGCTTTGACATGTGAAAGTAACGTATTTCCTTACTTGCCATTTCTTGATACCATACCTATTATTTGATCTCAGATGTTTTTTCTTGAATTGTCTCTATTTAGAAAAAAAAAAGATATTTTGTCTTTTTAATCTCTTATTTGGTCCAGTAGTTTAAAGAATTTTGTTGCTTGAATGTTTAAGAAGAGTAGAATATGATGCTCACATTTGTTTTTCAAATATTTTATTTATTTATTTGAGAGAGAGAGAGAGAGCATGGGCGGCAGGAGGGAGGGTCAGAGGGAGAGGCAGACTCCTTGCTGAGCAGGGAGCCTGATGCAGGACTTTATCATGAGACTCCAGAATCATGGCCTGAGCTGCAGGCAGTCACTTATCTGACTAAGCCACCCAGGCTTCCCTCACATTTGTTATAACAAAATGTTTTCAGAGCCGTTTATGGTGATGTTGCCTTATAACAAGAGGTACCGATAAATTAAAGACAAAATTTGAATTTCTCCATTGTAGTTATTCTGCGGACCAGTGATCCGGTGCTTAGTTACTCCCAGTGTTACTACTGGTATTAAAGTGTTTATTGCCGCCAGTGAATAGTAGTTGTAATAAATAGGGGAACAAGCTGATTAGTTTATGCAGTGGAGGAAGATGGCTTTGGATCTTAGGAATAGTGGCTCAAGGAGAACTCAAGGATCTGTATGAGGACCTGAAAATTAGAAAAGACCTCAGTCAGAATTGTCAAAAACAGCAGAGATCAAGAGGGACAGGAAAGAGAAAGTCAGCTCACATCAGATGTAGAATAGAAGTATTGGGAGTCTTGAGGGAGTGCAGACTTCAGAATGATAGAAGAAAAATTGACCTCAGGTGGCTGGGCAGAGATATTCAGAGGCAGTATACTAACTAAAGAATATAGGAATAGAATATACTGATTGACACACACCTATTTGTTTTTATTCTGCGTATAGGTAACTGTGTAATTTCTTCTGCTTGTAGCAGAGCTTTTTATTTTTTTCTTTTTGCTTTTAGGAAGGCTGACTTGAGAATGTGGGATACTTGATTTCCCATTGAGATGATTATAGGGGATATGGTAAGAATTTCATACCAGTAGCAGAGTCTAAAAGAAAGCCTTCTTTCTTAAAAAAATTTTTTTTTTTAATTTGACAGAGATCACAAGTAGGCAGAAAAGCAGGCAGAGAGAGAGAGAGAGAGGAGGAAGCAGACTCCCTGCTGAGCAGAGGGCCTGATGTGGGGTTCAATCCCAGGACCCTGGGATCATGACCTGAGCCGAAAACAGAGGCTTTAACCCACTGAGCCACCCAGGTGTCCCTAAAAGAGAGCCTTCTGTGACCTCACACATCCCAACTAACACACAGTCTTATGATGGAGGTGTGTTGTAACTTACACTCCTAAGGCAATGCCAAGGCTGATTGGTACCACTGTGTTCACCTTTTGAGCTGATTGTTGATAGATGCTGTGGTGTGCTGCGCGCAGAATGAAGGCAAAGACTAGGGCATGTGGGATAGTGAAGAATGAATGCCTCTGTGGTAGGGATACCAGTCATTCCTTCCCCTCACACACCTTTTCCTTAGGGAATCTGCTTTCCTCTAGTTTCCAGAAGGGGCAGTCTTCTGTATCACATGACTTCATTCCACACTATGGCTGACTGGACCATGGATGGACATCTGAGTCAAGTCAAGTCTGGAATTTGGAGATGGAGTCCTGAGAGTTGGATTCAAATAAGCAGTGGTGGGCACTGGACACAGGAGATCATGGAGACATGCTGGCCACACGCAGCCGTGGAGAGAGGGAAGAGAAGACAGAGGTAGGTTTAGCTAATGCTTGTCTGACTACGACAGGATGGAGAGTGTGATAGTGACTGGCTTTTTAAGTCCAGTTCATATTCATGGGCGTCCTGATTGCACTTAGGTACTTTGAGGATGTAAACTTTAAATACCCTACATTTTCCATAACTCAAATGGGGTTCTGCCTTTTTGATAGTCAATTCACATTCATTATTCTCTTCAGTTTTTCTGACCCAGCAATAAAGTTGCCCCACTAAAGAGCAGTTAAGATAATACAGGGTTACAAAATGCCCAGTCTACTGTAATCACATGATTTTATAACTACTTGGATTTTCTCTCTCCCCTTTAGAGTATTGTAAACTCCTTGCATTTTTAAACAAGGAATATACTCCAGTTTGTTTCATGTCATATGTGGCTATGGCTTTTGAACTGGGTATTGCCTGAGCTGTAGCAAACTTGACTTATGAGGGGGCTCCTGGATGATGCAGTTGGTTAAACCTCCGACTCTTGGTTTTGGTTCAGGTGCATCTCAGGGTTGTGATCGCAGGGTCGTGAGATCAAGTCCCACGCTGAACGTGGAGCCTGTTTCAGAGTCTCTCTGCCCCTTCCTCTCTCAAATAAAGCAAAGAAATCTTAAAAACAAAAACAAAACCAAAACAATACTTGACTAATGAGAAACATGTTTGCTTACTGCTCTAAGAGAATAATATTCCTAGCACTAACTATTGACATATTTTTTCAGTAAATTTCCTTTAGAGTTCCGTTTATATGAAAAACTCAGTGCATGTGTATTACAATGTGAGCATACTCCCAAACTGTTGATTGTATTAAGCGTATCAGGTCATTTGTGACTCAGGGAGTCGTCCGCCTGACTGATGAAGAGGGCAGCCTGGCAGCATGTAGTCATCATGATTCCCAAAGAGCCATTCTGATTCCAAATGGTGTGTAGGGCAGATAGTGGGGCTCTCCACCTTTAAGAACGAATGGATGAGCATATAGCACTGTAAATTTAATTATTTGGCAATCGTTGAGTAAAATCTTTAAAAAATAAACTGTCTTTAAAGATGTTTTCCCATTTCCAAATAACATAACATAATAAAAAAATAAAACACTGAAACAATAAAAAATAAAAAATATATTGCCTACACAGTAACACAACTGTAATATTTAATTAAGCTATTTATTGACTTTCCCATGAGACTTCTTTCTTGCTTTTCCTGTGATACATTGTAACATTACAATCATGGGATTTTATTATTTCTTATTTTCCACATATGTTACTCTGGTAATTGAGAAAAGTCAGAAAATCCAGCTGTTGAAATGATGACCTTTACATTTGGAGAACTAATTTGTTCAACATAAATATAGGAACTCTCATTACATCACTTAAAATACACAGAATTAATGGTCAATTTAACTTTTTATTAAAGGAAATTATTTGCTTAATCAAAATATGTATACCACATCTTTCTGGGTTTTTTAAAAGATTTATTTATTAATGAGAGAGAGGTGGGAGAGCAGGTGGAGGGGCAGAGGCAGAGAGAGGATCCTCAAGCAGACTTCCCAATGAGTGGCAGAGACCCGGAGAGGACTCCATTCCAGAACCTCGAGATCACCAACTGAGCCAAAGCCAAGAGCCTAGGTGTCTCCTTCTGTCTGTTTTTGTTTTTTGTTTTTTGTTTTTTTTTTGGCTGCTTATTCTATTTTCTTTTTTGCTGCCTCCTCCTCAAATTTAACAGGCTTTTGGTATTTATTTTACATTTGAGAATTTAGAGATTTTAGATATAAGCAGTAAGTAATCTATGTCTAGGAAATGAGCAGCAAATGTGTCATAACAGATATAGGCTGGAGAAATTACATGATTTATTCACCATCCAGACCAGTTTCCTCCCAGAATTCTTTTTTTTTTCTTTTTTAAGATTTTATTTATTTATTTGTCAGAAATATACAGCAAGCAGGGGGAGCTGCAGGCAGAGGGAGAAGCATACTCCTGCCCAATGTGAGACTCGATCCCAGGACCCTGAGATCATGACCTGAGCCAAAGGCAGATGGTTAACCGACTGAGCTGTCCCCACTCCCAGAATTCCTATTGGAGAAGAGCAGCCTTGTGGTTTAGGAGGTCTGGTTCTTTTTTAATTGTTTTTGTTGGTGGTGGTGTGTATAATTGCAAATTACATCAATTTGTACTTTTAGAAAGCAATAGTGTCCTGGAACCCGTTTCTAAGTATTTCTTTACTTCTGTTTCAGTGTTTAGCTATGAACTATTCACATGACATGAGAATGTGAAGAGATCATTTAAAGAGATCATGTAAGAGATTAAAGAGATCATGATCATGTAAGATCATGTAAAGAGATCATTTAAAAATGTAACATTTGGGGGGCGCCTGGGTGGCTCAGTGGGTTAAAGCCTCTGCCTTAGGCTCAGGTCATGATCTCAGGGTCCTGGGATTGAGCCCCGCATTGGGCTCTCTGCTCAGCAGGGAACCTGCTTCCCCCTCTCTCTCTTCCTGAATCTCTGCCTACATGTGATCTTTCTCTCTGTTAAATGAATAAAATCTTTAAAAAAAATGTAACATTTGTGTATTTATATAATATTAAACACAAAATATATACACTTATATGCACATAGAGTATATATATGTATACACAATATTACTATTTTACTTAAACAGGGTCATATTGTAGATGCAGTTTTTTTCCCTTTGTTATTATTATAATTTTTTTGTTTTTTATTTTTTTAAAGATTTTATTTATTTATTTGACAGAGATCACAAGTAGGCAGAGAGGCAGGTAGGGTGGGGGGAAGCAGGCTCCCTGCTGAACAGAGAGCCTGATGCGGAACTCGATCCCAGGACCCTGAGATCATGACCTGAGCCAAAGGCAGAGACTTAACGCACTGAGCCACCCAGGCATCCCACTTTGTTATTTTTTATTTGCCTTTCCCTTCCCTCCTTATCTTCACCTATTACTATACAGTTCTCCTAGCCCCAAAGTAACCATCTGCTTTGTCTTCTCTTGCATTTTTCTTCTGTAAATATTATAATTATAAAGACCTATAAAACATGTTATATGTATTTAAATATAAAGTTATAGAAGGATACTTTGTCATTGATTGTTTTGCAAAACACATTATGTGTTTTGCACATCACATAATGTGATGCAATCACACAATCACAAAATGTGGAAAATCACATTATGCTTAGGTTTGTGCATTTCACTATTTTTTTTAAGGTTTTTATTTATTTGACAGAAATAGAGAGAGAGAGCAGGAACAGGGAGGAGAGGAGGAAGCAGGCTCCCCACTGAGCAGGGAGCCCATGGGGCTCGATGCCAGGACCCTGAGATCATGACCTGAGCTGAAGGCAGACTCTTAACCGACTGAGCCACCTAGGCACCCCGCATTTCACTATTTAAAAGGATACTTTTAGCAATTTGTTTCAAATGCTTCTTCTCTAAATTGCAGGTTCCTGCTCTTGCCGTGAAAAAAAAAAAAAAAAAAAAAAAAAAGAACCCTTTAAAACACTCCAGAGACAATTTTGTCATATAAATGAAGAGGGAGGGCTGAAGAATTCTCTCTCTCTTTTGAATAGGCCCTGGTCAGTAGTTCAAGTAAGAAGAACATTAAGATTTAGTAATGTAATTAGTATTGACTTGCAGACCAACTGCAGGGAAAATGAGTCTTGAGAATTGTATCTATAAGTATGAGGGCATCTGCAGTGTCGTTGCAGTGGTGAGAGCACTGGTTTGGGAGTAAATGGCCCAGATTTCATATTCTGCAACTGATATGCTGCTAGCCTTTGGCAATTCATTTAATGTCTCTGAGGTACCCTAACTTCTGGATAGAAGAAGACTTGGATTCAAATTTATTACTAGGATTGTGAAGATCTTAAGATCTTATGAAGATCTTAAGTTTAAAGATCCCTAATCTGCCAGTTAGAGGTAGATAATAATAATATTTGGCATACCGACCCCATTGGTTATTGTTTTGAATTCTAGGAGATAAATAGTGAAAGCATTCCTTAGATTGTAATGTGATTTCCAAGTGATAGTTGCCCTTATTTTTTATTTTTATTTACATATCATTTAAAGGCTATAATAGGCATATTTGAAGGTAGTTCAGCTCTGCACTGTCCACTGTGGTAGCTACTACCCACATTAGCTAATAAACACTTGCAATGCGACTAGTTCAAATGACACAGGCCATAAATGTAAATGCACCCAGCATTTTAAGACTTAGTATAAAAAAACGGTAAAATATCTAATGTTTTAGTGATACAGTGATTTAATTGATTATGTGTATAAGTGATACTTTTTGGAGCTATAATTAAATAAAAATATTATTACAATTAATGTTATCTGATTATTTTTTCCTCTTAATTTAAAATTGTATGGGTGTCTGTCAGGAATCACTCCACTGAAGGTGTGACTGTTGTGGGTACGTTTGTACCAGGTGGCCTTGCTTCCTAACTTCAGCAGGCGTGCTGGGACTTCCAGGGCCTACAGGATTCCTTGTCCCTGGGGGGCTCTTGTATGGTCATAACCAGTGTGACATCAGGTCTTCCCATTTCAGGTAAATTACTGGAACATGTCGGGTACTAAAGAGCTAGCGACCTTAACATGCTCTGCTGTTTTCCTTAATTAGTTTTGGTGGATTAAGTTCCTGAATGGCTGGTTGTTTCTATCATGGAATTCAGGATGGCTCACACATTCTGTCTCATTCTTCCTGTGATTACCTGCTCAGTCTTCAGCTCTGATTCCTGCCTAACTTTACATTGCTGCTTTCATCTCTTTAACTGAGACTCTCTTGTAAATGACCTTTTCTTAAATCCTCCATTAGCTGTGCCCCACCTCCCGCCCTCCCAGCCTGTCTCCTCATTAAATGTGCCGTGTTTCATGCCTGCTGGCTGAGCTCATAACCAGTGTCTGACTTCACCTCCGGGGTTGAGTCCAAATGGTAACAGCCTTTGTTACGACTGAGGCTGGGCTCGAACAAGGATCTTGTTTGTTATTTATGAATTTTTTACTTATATAGTATTAGACTTCACAGTTACTCTATACTGTACTGTACTGAGTAGATTGTCTTTTAATAATGATGCACTGATTGGTGTATCAATAAGTGAGACATATATGTTAATCTGAATAAATTTAAAGCAAACCTGACTGTAAATGCATTCAAAAGCTCAAATCTTGTGTTCACTAACGTTATGATGGCAATCATTTCATAATATACATGTACATCAAATAATCACCTGTGTACCTTGACCTTACGCAGAGTTATTTGCCAGTTATTTCTCACTAAACCTGGGAGAGAAAAACAACAACAACAACAACAACAAAAACCAAAACAACAACAACAACAACAAATCAAAGCACAGATCTTGAGCAACTATACTGATGTTCTGATTCCATTGCCAACACTTAAGCATTAATTACAGTTGCATTTTGTAAGGTTATATTTTTATGACATCTGCATTTTGTTTGGAGTGTTCCGAGGAACTCAACCCTAGAGCATAAATAAAATGCACCCTGTCAGAGTAGCCACAGCATCGCTACGGACAGCCCAAAGCTGTGGTGGGAGCTGGGCAGCAGAGAATGAGGGCCGGAGAGAATGACGAGCCAAATCAAACAAAATTGAATTGAACTGGGTGTTCAGAAGATTAGTTGAAATGAAAGGTGGAGAAAACATGGTTTAGCAACATGATAAGGGAAATGAAGAAAGAATGCCTGGTCCTGACCTAAATTATTATTATTTATTTATTTTTAAAAGTATTTTATTTTATATATTTGGGAGAGAGAGAAAGCGCTTGTGTGCACAAGCAGGGAAAGGGAGAAGCAGGGAGCCGGAAGTGGGGCTCGATCCCAGGACCCTGGGATTATGACCTGAGCCAAAGGCAACTGCTTAACTGACTGAGCCACCCCGGCAACCCCCCGACCTAAATTATTAATATGAGATTTCAGTTTGGTTTGGTTTCTTTGTTTTATTTAAAAATCTTGCTTTGGGGCACCTGGGTGGCTCAGTCAGTTAAGTGTCTGACTTCAGATCAGGTCATGATCCCGGGGTCCTGGGATTGAGCCCGGCTTTGGGTTCCCTACTCAGAAGGAGCCTGCTTCTCCCTCTCCCTCTGCCTGCCTCTCTGTCTATTTGTACTCTCTCTCTATTTCTCTGTTGCTTTTAACAAGCCTTGGACTCACTTAGCCTGCAAAGCCAGGTGCCTGTCTGCACTTCTGTCCTTCGTGCTGTACACGGAGAAAAGGTGCACTTCTGCCCTTTTCTTGTGCTGTGACGGTCTTTCAGTGCGGCAGGCAAATGTCTTTTCTATCAGAGAAGGTTTCTGGTTAGTGGCCAGTGAGGATTACAGGTCCTTTAAAAAAACAAAACATATTTCTTCATCTCTGTTGGTGATATTTTTCTCCATAAAAATAACACAGCTTTTAGGTTTTAGCTTTTAGGTTTTGTAGTGTTTGGATACCTCTGTTGGAGGTTTTGAAGGGAGCAGGTATGAATGTTGACTGGCCACTTTTAAAAAAGTTATTGTGGAAGCAGAAGGAGAGTCAGCTGGCCAAGGAGTGACTCTTCAGGGCTCTGAGTTACCTACTAGATAAGTGTGTTAGAGAATGTCACAGAGGTGTGATATGGGGCCTTTTAAGTGTTGACAATCTCTTCACCTGTTTCTTTAAGAACTGTTGAAAAGTGTTGGCTTATTAGGAGACCTATAACTCATTTAAGTTGAAACTATACCTTCATATTTCTCAAACGGAAAAGATTCTGTCATATATTTGTACACATACTTATTTTATTTTATAGATTTTATTTTATTTTTTAGATTTTATTTAAATTCAAATTAGTTAACATATAGTGTATTGTTAGTTTCAGTGGTATAGGTGTAGAATTCAGTGGTCACCAGTTGCGTACAAAGACACCCAGTGCTCATTCCATCAGGTGCTCTCCTTAATGCCCATTGCCCCATTATCCCATTCCCCCACCTACATACCTGGCCTGCTGGGTCTCTGGACAGTTCAGCCGCTAACTTTATGTATCTACCTTTGTAGGTTAAGGACCTTTTTTTTCCCCTCGCTGCTTTCAGAATTCTCTATCTTTGTATTTTGCAAGTTTCACTATGATGTGTCAGGGTGTTGCCCTGTTTTTGTTGATTTTTGAGGGGAATTCTCTGTACCTCTTGGACTTGAATGCCTATTTCCTTCCCCAGATTAGGGAACTTCTCAGCTATAATCTGTTCTTACAAACCGTCTGTCCCTTTTTCCTGCTCTTCTCCTTCTGGGTCTCCTATGATATTGATATTATTTCACATTATGGAATCGCTGAGTTCTCTAAGTCTGTCTTTGTGATCTAATAGCTTTCTTTCTCTCTTTTCAGCTTCATTATTTTCTGTAATTTTATCTTCTATATCACCTATTTTCTTCTCTGCTTCTTCAGTCCTCTTTGTGATTATACCCAGTCTGTTTTGCTTCTCAGTTATAACATTTTTTACTTCAGTCTCCCTAGTTTTAGGTCTTTTATCTTTGCAATAAGGGTTTCTCTGGTGTCTTTTATGCTTTTTTCCAAGTTCAGCTGGTAGTTATAACTGTTGATCTAAATTCTTGTTCAGGTATATTGCTTTTATCTGTTTTCAGCAAGTCCCTGGCTATGATATCTTCCTGACCTCCTGGGGAGAATTGCTTCGTCTTGTCATTTTGGCTAAGTTTTATCTTTTTTTTTTTTTTTTTAATTTTTTAAATTTATTTATTTGACAGACAGAGATCACAAGCAGGCAGAGAGGCAGGCAGAGAGAGAGGGGGAAGCAGGCTCCCCGCTGAGCAGAGAGTCTGATGTGGGGCTCGATCCCAGGACCCTGAGATCATGACCTGAGCCGAAGGCAGAGGCTTTAACCCACTGAGCCACCCAGGTGCCCCTAAGTTTTATCTTTTATGTGTTATGAAACCTTGTTATGTTTCCTGCACCTCAGAGTAATGCTTTATTAAGAAGAGGTCCTTAGAGAGAGTCAATTATCATATGGTTTCACTTACTTGTGGCATAAGGAATAACACAGAAGACATTGGGAGAAGGAGAGGAGAAGTGAGTTGGGGGAAATCGGAGGGGGAGATGAACCATGAGAGACTGTGGACTCTGAGAAACAAACTGAGGGTTTTGGAGGGTAGGGGGGTGGGGGTGAGCCTGGGGTATATTATGGAGGGCACGTATTGCATGGAGCACTGGGTGTGGTGCATAAACGCTAAATTTTGGAACACTGAAAAGAAATAAAAAAAGAAGAAGAAGAAGAAGAAGAGGTCCTATGCTGTCCAGGGCCTGGCACTTCAAGAAGTGTTTCTGGCATATGCTGTATGCATTGTGCTGTTGTGTTTTGGTGCTCTTTCCTACTGGTCTACCCTCTATAGAGGTCCTGCTTGCTTGTAGGTGGGGAGTATTTGGACCTTTAACTAGGTGTGCTTTGATTTGTTTGTTGAGAAAAGCCTGGAAAAAGGGAAAGAAAGAAAGAAAATGGCCGGGGGTTGGGGAGAGGAAGGGAAAATGCCTGCTTCAAAAAAAAAAAAAAAAAAAGACAAAAGGAAAATGAACAACAACAACAAATCTGATTAAAAAACTGTAAACCTGATTCCAAAGACATAGGGGAAAAAAAAAAAAGGAAAGAAAGAAAAAGAGAAGAAAAAAAGAAGACTTATCCAAAAAAAGAGAAAAGGAAACAAACAAATTAAGAAAGAAGCAAAAACTGTAAGCCTGATTCCAAAGGGAGAAAAAGAAGAAGAAAAAAAAAGTACAGCCTGGTCCTACTTCCACCAGAACTGAAGGGGACGCACTGACACACTGTATGATCAGTAGACCTGGTGTGGGGGTGGGCTGCCTGTGTTGCTCCTCTCAGGGAGAACCTCTCCTCCCCCACTGCAGTGCCAGCTCAGAGTCAATCCTGCCCCAGTTAAAAAAAGCCTTGTCAAGCATGGGATGGGTGTGAGTGTGGGAATGGGGTTTGATGTTAGCAGCTCCCACCTCCACTGGGGGTTGCTGTGTTGCTCTCTGATGGCCCACTGTGTTGGTAACAGGGATAAAATGGTGACACTCCACTCTAGTCCTAGGACAGGAGATCTCATCCCCTGCTGTTCAGAAAGACCACGCTTTTGAGGGCCTTCAGCACTCCAGATGCCCAGCTCTCCAGCATTTTATCTTTGGCCCAGGGCTGGGATTCAAAACTCTGAATCTTAAAGGAGCCAGCACCACTCAGATCCACCCCCTCCTCCAGATTAGAGCTTCCCTGCACTCTGATTAGTGCCCTTTGTCCCAGAAAAACAGTACCCTGCCTGAGCGGTGTGCAAAATCTATGGTGAGTCACAGTGAGAAGCAGTGAGCAGGTTATCCACCCTCTCTATGCACCTTTGTCCCCTGTGGATAGAGGCTGGTTGCTGGCACCTGCAGGGTCTTTTGTCCTTGGAGAGGATGTAGGCCCTCTTCCAAATGTACTCTAGGAAGGGGACTGATCTCTCCCAGTGCGAACCAGGAGATCCCCACACCACTTTGTGTGTGCTCCCCGCCAGAGCCCTCCTTCTCCCCAGGAGGGGACACTGCAGCTCTGCTTGGATACAGTCATGCACTTCCAAAACCTCAGAGCTTGAGTCGTTCCACTCACTGTTGGCAAAAAACCTGTGCCACTCAGGTCCTGATCTCCCTAGTCTGTGGTCAGAGAGGTTTTTTTTCTTGTGCCACCCAATGCCACACTCTCTCAACCCCTCTCTTCCTCTCTTCTTTTTCTTTCCCCATGGAAGGGATTCCCTCCCTTCCAAAACAGGGCATCTCTTCTCTCCCCCAGTTCACTTCCACACACCTTGCACCTGCCACCTGTCTCCCTCCAACCGCAGAGATCCTTCCTCTGATCCTCAGATTGATTTCCTGGGTGTTCCAAGTGATCGGATCTCAATACCACTGTGTTCAAACGAGGAGGCAAGCCCAGGGTCCTCCTACTTTTTTGCCACTTTAACTCCTCCTAAACACATACTTTATTTTTAAACAGGAAATACATTTCTAATAGGTATAGCTTTGAAGATGATTTATCATATTTAGTTACATTTATTGAAAAAATAAGGGGGCTTTTTCTCCTGTTTGTTTGTCATCACTGTTTTCTTCCCACGAAGGCTCAGGATGTCATCATTCTTAGGGTTTTTAGAGCTCATCTGTTTGAAGCTGAGATAAAAGTGCTGCGTATCCAAGTTTGAGAAGGGAAGAGAAGGTGGTGCATTTGAATAATTGTGCCTCAGCCAACAGGTGTTCTGTTTGTTGCCTCTGTCCCGATTTATTAGCCATCATCCACCTTAGAGGAGAATTCCAGGGAGTTGTTAGCATATGAAAGAATATCAGGCAAGATTTCAGAGACTCTTTGCCCAAGGCTCTCATCTTGTGGACCTCATCTTATCTACTGTGGGACTTTGTCAATTATGACATATTATACTTCTTGTATTGCCCAAGAAAGTACAGAATGGACTTCCCAGGTGTGCTTGAAATATGGGTTAAATAGAATTTAGCCTTAGGTGTTATACAGTTGGACCAGATTAGGCTGCCATCTATTCAAATCCCATGAGTCTGTTTTTATAATATCTACTTTATACTAATTTGCTTCTATCTTTTATTTATTTATTTTTTTTAAAGATTTTATTTATTTATTTGACAGAGAGAGATCACAAGTAGACGGAGAGGCAGGCAGAGAGAGAGAGAGAGAGAGAGAGGGAAGCAGGCTCCCTGCTGAGCAGAGAGCCCGATGCGGGACTCGATCCCAGGACCCTGAGATCATGACCTGAGCCGAAGGCAGCGGCTTAACCCACTGAGCCACCCAGGCGCCCCCGCCCTTGCTTCTATCTTTTAAAGAAGTTCCAAGTTTAAAAAGCCCAGTGGATAATGCTTTTTCCCCAAAAGTATGGCTGTTCTCTTCACCCTTGTTCTTCCCATGAGATCCTCAGATTAGTCTGAGTATTTCAGGGAATATTTGACAATCCCACATTTAAAATCAGTAAGATTTCCTTGGGGTGTCTGGCTGACTTAGTAAAGCATATGACTCCTGACCTTGTGGTCATGAGTTCAAGCCTATGTTGGGCCTAGAGCTAACTTAGAAAAAATCAGTAGGGGTTTCCTTACAAAAAAATAGGAATCTGGCCTCAGAATACGTGGGAGGGAGTCTTAGAACACTTTAATTTCATGACATTCAGAGTTAGTCCAGATTCTGGAACCTAACCATGTGTGTTAACAGCTGTAAGATGTTAAGCAAGTGATTTAACCTACATGTATTAATACACTAAATATTTTCTATTATTACTCCATTTATTAGAATCAGTGGTGCTACTCAATATAATCTCTTAGCATCCTCAGTTATTTTTAGACGATTAATATAAAAATACAACAAATAATTGCAATTCTCTCTTGAAAGTTACTTAGGTGAGGCCTGGGATATCTCACAGAAGTTATTCATTTTTGTTTGTTTTTATACTCTTTTACTTTTAGAATGGCTTTAATAAATGGTCCACTTATTATCAGGACAGGATTTTTACAGTTGGTTCTTTTTAATTCCCTTCTGTGAATGTGAAAACAAAACTGAATGTTCTTGTTTTTGGAAACATTCCCAACAAGGCCTTAGGATGTTGACTGTCACACTACCCAAGGATATAATATACTATAGTTGAATACAAATTTGCTATGACAACCAAAGCACAGTTTACAGGTTAGAGCCCCTTTATGAGTTCCATGAAATTACGAAGGCTGCTACCTCTCCTGTCCAAAGATGCAATGTTCTGTAAAGGAATTTCTTAATGTCTGCAATTCGGAGCAATTTGAAGAGCTTCTCCTGATATTATTTACATGTTTTTGTAAGGACAGGAAGAATACTAACTTCAGGGTATGTGTGACATACTTGAAAGACAAAACACTGAGAAATAGAGACTGTTTCTCAAGCACAAGTTTAACTGATGATATTTGACACTCAAAGTTTCTAGTTACTGTATCTCTTAGCCCGGTGCCCGATGAACATACTTGTAATTTGGGATTTTCTCTCACTGTATTTGTGCAACTTTTTTTTCAAGTTTCTTTCCAGTTAGTGATTCTTGTTTCTCAGGCTGACCCTCATTTCCTATCACTCAGTCCAGGCAGAACCTGTGCTCAATGAGTGATTTTAGTAACCTCCACTTCAGTTCTCTTATCTTACCTCTGAAATAGTGAAAAGCTCATCACACTTACTGCAGTGACTATTGTCCTACCTCTAACTAATTCTGACCGTGTCTATTCCTCGATAACCACAAAGTCTCAAGTGAGAGTATCCTCTGTAAGCCTGTCAGTGTCCTTAATGACATTCCCAGGGTTGGGGATCAAAGGGAAAGATATTGATCATCAATGTTCTTGTCTGACAATAGAGCAATAGGGGTGAGATGAGAAGATTCTTCATCTCTGAAATTTCACTTTTCTTTCATGACTTCCAGTTAAAAAAAAATTGAGGAAGTGAGAGTGGGTTAGTAATTGTATTTTTAGTTGTTGTCCAAGAATTAACATCAGGGCCCCCCTGGCCCACATAAAAAGAATAACTTCCCCCCCAGTCTTGTTCCAACAACTAGACAGTTCTATGCATTTTTAATGCATGTGTGCTGATCATTCACACATGGATTACTCATATATCAGAAATAAATTCATATTCTTCAGAGGCAGTACCAGAGAGTGGGGAAGGTCCAGACATTCAAGTTACTTATTGTTAGTATGGGTTTTAACAATTACTTTGCACTTCAATTTTTTCATATTTAAGATGGGAATAATATTTTTTTCACAAATTTATTGTATTACATGAGCTGTTAAATGTATAGCGTCAAGTATAGTGGTTGGGACAGAAAAGTTTTTACTAAATTATATCTTTATATAATTTAGTAAGGAACATATATATTATATACATTTATATTTGTTATATATATTCTTTACTAAATTATGTATATAAATACATATATAAATATATGTATTTTAAAAGATTTTATTTATTTACTAGAGAGAGAGAGAGAACACAAGCAGGGTGAGTGGCCAGCACAGGGAGAGAGAGAACCAGGCTCCCCGCTGAGCAAGGAGCCCAATGTGGGGCTTGATCCCAGGACCCTGAGACATGACCTGAGCTGAAGGCTTAACTCACTCAGCCACCCAGGTGCCCTTACTAAATTACATGCTTAGTGGTTCGATACTGCTGTCTGTTAGCATTAGCATGCATCATCTTTACCACTATCATCACCACTTCACCCTGATCTGGGAAAGCACTGCTCATCTTTACTGTTCTTCCCCAAGAAAAAGCCGAAAGCAGTAACAAAATTCCAAGTGGCTTATAATGGGTCTCAAAAAAAGCTTTAGGCTTAGCTATCTTGATCTTTTGTAACACGGCCTGCATGAGAAGATTAAGAGAAGTATAAATCTTCACTAGAATTAATCTCTTCTTATTTTATTTATTCTAAGGACCTTCCCACCTAGAAGCTAGTAGAAGGTGTTTATTCAACACTACCCCACCCCCCGCATCACACACACCCCTTCATAGTGTGCCTTTAAAATTGAACATGTCCCCATGAGAAGCTCTCTTGCTACAAACAAGGCTTAGAATCTATACCGAATAATTGGCTTCAATCCTGGAGAAAATGACTTTATAATTCAGAAAAGTTCTGAATTATGCAGGTATATGTCCTGAATTATAAACTGATTTGTCTGTTAGATGGCCATTCAAAAGTTTGAGGAAATTATTATTAAGGTAACTATGTTGTCATTAAAAATTGAAACTTTTCCAAACTGTTTTACATATGAAGATGAGACTGGGGTTATGTTTTTTTTTGTTTGTCTATTTTTGTTTTGTTTTGTTTTGTTTGGAGGAAGATCACAGAGGTAAAGTGCCATTTTCATTACATCATATCAGAGTTCTTCTTATCAACATGACTTATCACTGTTGATGTTGACCTTGATTACATGAGTTAGGCAGTATTTGTCAGGTTTCTGTCCTGTAAAGTTACTTACCTGCCCTCCACCTTCCTATACTACGCTCTTTGAAGAAAATCAGTATGTATTGTCCACACTTAAAAGAGTGGGGAGCTATACTCTACTTTTTTTAAGAGCAGGGTATCTGTATAAATCATTTGGAATTCTTCTGCATGAGAGGTATGTCTGTTCTCTCTAATTTCTTTGTGCAATAGTATATTCACATCAGTATGGACTCATATAGATATTACATTGAATTCCTGTGTTATTGGAAAATGGAAGACTCAGAATAAAACAGGAAGAAATTTTAAAAAATACCCAGTTGTTTCACCGCAAATTATTCTTCCTTTAAGTTGTTGTGAACAAAAGTTCATAACCATCCCCTTTTTGCCTTACTAGTCAGGCTGATGTGCACATTCAATTTCTGTAATTTTATAAAACGTGAAACATATATAAGAAGAGGAGTTAGGATTTATATTTTCTTTTTCTTTTTTTTAAGATTTACTTTATTTATTTGAAAGAGAATGCAGTGGGGAGGAGCAAAGGGAGAGGGAGAAAGAAACACAAGCAGACTCTGTATTGAGAATGGAGCCCAGAGAGGGGCTCGATCTCACAACCCCAAGATCACATCTGAGTGGAAACCAAGAGTCAGACGCTCAGTCCAGTCTGTCAACCATGCACTCCAGAATTTTTATTTTAAAATATAATACATATATTTGAAGTCTTTTCTCTTCTTAGGCATTTAGTGTCAGGAAATATTAGGAGTATGAGACTCAATAGAATATAGCAAAACATAATATATATCAGAACCTTTGGTCCTAGCCTAACAAGGAAGAAGTTTTATACATCACAAGGTACAGTGGATATTCCAAAGCAGGAGTAATTTGTTCCACTACTCCTGAAAATCCAGTAATTGCCTTATAATTTCTCTTTAAAGCTAATTCTCTTTTTAAAGGGGAGACACATTTCTGTTTTCATATTTCTTATCACGAGGAGGGGCTTAAGCTATTCTTTGTTTTTTAAAGATTTATTTATTTATTAGAAAGAAAGAGTATGAGAAGGGGGTAGAGGGAGAAGGAGTCTTAAGCAGACTCCATGCTGAGTGCGGAGCTGAATACAGGGTTCAATCCCATGACCCTGAGATTGGGACCTGAGCCAAAACCAAGAGTCAGACCCTTAAATGACTGTGCCATCCAGGCGCCCAGGGGGCTTATGCTATTCTGATTCAACAGTGATGACCAAGAGTAATTGCATTTGGTCCCACACCTACTTATGCTGGTTAGGCTTATGTTTTGAAAGTTCATACTTCAATTAAAATTATGAAAATCTGTAAGAGTGTAATAAGATAGTAGTTGTGCCTATGAAAACTGAACTGAGTACTCATATGTGGAAATTAAGAAACAAAACAGATGAACACAGGGGAAGGGAAGGAAAAATAAAGGAAGAAAAACAGAGAGAGGCAAACCATAAGAAACTCTTAACTATGGGAAACAAACAAGTTTTGCTGGAAGGGAGGTGGGTAAGGGGGTGGGGTGATGGGCAGTAAGGAGGGCACTTGATGGACTGACCACTGATGTAACTGATGAACCACTAAATTTTACCCCTGAAACTAATAATACATTATATGTTAACTAAATTGAACTTGAAAAAAAATTTAAAAATTTAAAAATTAAAAAAATTTAAAATTAAAAAAAATTCAGGAATTGTAGAACAAAATTATAAATTTAGATACTTGGCAAGTATTTAACTTTTTACCCTGCTTAAAAAAACCTCATACTGAAATCATAGACATTGCCTCATAGGTAGGCTGGCTTGTGTGGAACTATTTGTTTCATGGTTGGAGACCCAGTATCCCACAGCCAACTGAACATTTTTCTTGAAACAAAACGTTACCGTTACTATTTGCATTACAGTAAGTCTGCATTACAGTGAGTCCGAATGGGTTAGACTTCTATGTGGTCCTGGGATCGTCTGCCGCGGCCCCTTCTCTGGGGTGTGGGGTGCATATGCAGTAAGCAGATGGCTCATCGGACAAGCTTTGTCTTTTAAAAAAAATATTTACTGAAGAAAGATGCCCCGAAGTGGGCAAAAGCGCAATCTTCTGAAAATATTGGGTTGAAATATTAATAAATTTGTAAGTGAAAAAACTACTGCCTCTAGCAAATAAGAATAAAAAAAGTTATGCTGGGACGCCTGGGTGGCTCAGTTGGTTAAGCGGCTGCCTTCGGCTCAGGTCATGATCCCAGCGTCTTGGGATCGAGTCCCGCATCGGGCTCCTTGCTCGGCGGGGAGCCTGCTTCTCCCTCTGCCTCTGCCTGCCACTCTGTCTGCCTGTGCTCGCTCTCTATCCCTCTCTCTCTCTGACAAATAAATAAATAAAATCTTTAAAAAAAAAAAAAGTTATGCTACACAGAAAAGCTCATTGAAGATGTCAACATTTTAAAGTTTATTGACTATAAGATGCTACTTTGAAAAGGATTGTAGGCAATTGTGTGTGTGTGTGTGTGTGTGTGTGTGTGTGTGTGTGTGAACAACAACAACAACAACCAAAAACAAACCAATAAAAGCATTTAGAAAAACCATATCAGTTAGAAGAATTCCAGTGATCTAGGATTAGATGGATACGGTTAAGCAACTGATTAAAAGTATGTGAATGCATACTGAGACTACTTATTTATTCTGCGATTAACAAACTCAATTGGGATTAGTTTCAGTTGTGCAGAACAAAACAAGGTAGAAGAAACTGGATAAAAGTTTGCTTCAATCTCAAAATACAAAGTAGTGGATAGTGAAGCTGGCCTTTGATCCAAAGTCTGTGCTGTTATTCACTGCTTGCTGCGTAGCAGTTACAATGCTTTCAACAGTTAAGTAAAGAAAATCTAACTGCAAGTATCCCTCTTAAACACAAGGGGTTTAATTCTCCATGTAATGATTAAGTCTGGAATTAGAGAAAGTTCCTGGGTTGGTTGATTTAGTGGCTCAACAATGTCCTTAAGGACTCAGGTCTTTGCAAATTTTTAGCAATTTGTAATTGCAAGACAGATCAGCAGCAACCAGAGAAAAAGAAGAGGGACTCATCTCTTGCCTTCCATGTTATTAGCAGAGAAAAATTTTCTAAGAACTCCTCCATCTGATTTGCCTGTCGTCTCATCAACCAGAATTGGGTCACATGTCCATGCCTGAACCAATCACTATCAAGGGAAATGGGACGTCATGTCATAATTATGACAACAGTCATAGTTCACCTCAGAGAATTAACCTTCTTACATAAGAGAATAAAGCCCCAACAGAAGTCTGATTTGTTATCAAGGAAGAAGGGGCCTGCTTGTTGGGTATATAATCAAAAATATTTGCAACAATTAGCTATCCCTGTATTTGCTATCATGATCAATTATGTTGTGGCTTCCTTCCTTCAAATACTATAACCACACTAAACCTATGGGAATTTTCCAGTTAATTGCAATAGGTAGACGTGTTCTCACATCCTACAAAATGAATCTTCAATGGTGACAGTTAAGCTTGAGCCTCTTTTCTTTTCAAAATATCCTCAAGTCTCTTGGATAAATTGGATACATGTTCTACAACCATAGTGTTAATTTAAATAAGTATTATTGAACACCTAAGTAGCATGCAAAGTAACCCACAAACTGTTGTATGATATAGAATGAATAAGGTAGGGTTTCTGTCTCTAAGGGTCTTAGATTATAATAAGCATAAAGATAATCATCATTACTTAAGGTGATGACATCATTTTATTGTCTAAGTAGAATATGTTTCAAGGAGCACCTAGATGCCTCAGCCAGTAATTCTCCCAGGAAAAACTTAACACCAAATACAAAAAAAAAAAAAAAAAATAGTAGCATACATCCTTTCCTATGTTTAAAATAAAATCCCAAACCAGGTTTATTGAATAAAGATGCTGTCCTAATTGGCAACCTGCCTGTAAGAAAACAAAGTTAGATCCCTTCCTTACATAATTCATTAAAATAAATTCTAGATAGATCAAAATTGAAGAAAAGAAAATATTAAAGATAATAGGAAATATGATAGAAAATAAGGCAGAAACCTAGGAACATAAAGGAAAAGAATGATATATTTCATCCTATAAAGATAAGTTAATACGACAAAAGACCACAAAGTGCAAATACAAATGATAGTTGGAAAGGGCAATAATAGAAATCGTAGATCAAGGGTTATATCCCTCAAATAAAAAGATTCCTCTATGTTTTTGCATGTGTAGGTGCTCCACACTAGACAATTAACATGCAGGGGTGTTTGGGAAGTTTTCAAATCCTTGTTTAATTTGCTCACCTTGGGACGTGTCTATTACTGTACACACAGAGCGGGTTAGCCTCCTACCTTGGCAGAATACCAGTCAGACTGCTGCATTCTCCACAACAAAATGAAGAATTTGCCTCTAGTTCTCCGATGTCTCAAGCGTGTGTTTTGGACCTCAGCTAACATCACAGCCTAGAAGCAATACAAATGAGGTTGAGGAAGCAATTCATGCTGACTACAAACCTGCTTTGCATCTGCTATTTGAGAAAGAATTCTTTCCGTTCTTTGGTGAAGTCATCAGGGAACTACATTCCTAAGCCACAGTATCTCATCCTAGTATCCCTTTATGCTTTGCTCTGTCTTTATGGAGAGGATTTGTAATTGAAAGCTGCATTTGAGTGACATTTCTGTGCCCTTTAAAAGCCATAATTGATTAAATGACAAATTTTTACAATGTTAGCCAGATTCTCTACTATAGGCAGGAGATTAATTAATTCCTATTTAAATTTATTTCCAGGTATAAGGTTGTTTTTGCTGATGAATTTGTTCTTTTTCAAAAAATTATTCTCCCTGGGAAACAACATCAATAATGATGTCCCAATCTAGCAATTAGTTTCTTTCAGAAATCTTGTAACGCATAATCCATTTACCTTTTTTAGATGGTCACGTTTCTACTTTGGAATTTTTTAACTAGTATTCTTAGTTTTACGATGTTTTTAATATAAGTCATGCAAGGTTTTGGAAGCAGAAAGTACAAATCCCTCATCTTTTTTTTTTTTTAATTAACAATATAATATATTATTTGCTTCAGGGGTACGGGTCTGTGAATCATCAGTCTTAACACAATTCACAGCACTCATCAGAGCACATACCCTCTCCAATGTCCATCACCCATCATCCCATCCTTCCAATCCCCTGTCCCCTCAAGCAATCCTCAGTCTGTTTCCCGAGATTGAGTCTCCTTTGGTTTGCTTCATCTCTGGTTTCATCTTGTTTCGTTTTCCCCTCCCTTCCCTTATGATCCTCTGTCATGTTTCTCAAATTCCTCATATCAGTGAGATCATATGATAATTGTCCCTCTCTGATTGACTTATTTTGCTTAGGATAATAACCTCTAGTTCCATCCATGTCATTGCAAATGGCAAGATTTCCTTTTTTGATGGCTGCATAATATTCCATTGTGTGTGTGTGTGTGTGTGTGTGTGTGTGTGTGTGTGTGTGTGTATAATATCACATCTTCTTTATCCATTCATCTGTTGCTGGACATCTGGGCTCTTTCCATAGTTTGGCTATTGTGGACATTGCTGCTATGAACATTCGGGTGCACGTGTCCCTTCAGATCACTACATTTGTATCTTTTTTTTTTTTTTTTTTTACGTTTGTATCTTTATGATAAATACCAGTAGTGTGATTGCTGGGTCATAGGGTAGCTCTATTTTCAACTTTTTGAGGAACCTCCATACTGTTTTCCAGAGTGCCTGCACCAGCTTGCATTCCCACCAACAGTGTAGGAGGGTTCCCCTTTCTCTGCATCCTCGCCAACACCTGTCATTTTCTGACTGGTTAATTTTAGCCATTCTGACTGGCGTGAGGTGGTATCTCACTGTGGTTTTATAAATCCCTCATCTCATACGCAACAGAATGGAGGCTCAGAAATGCTAAGTGACTAGTCTAGTCTCACACTAATATGCTGTTGAATCAGGGCTAGAGATCAGTCCCTTGACTGTCAGTAGAGAATAGTTCTACAGGGGCGCTGTGTGGTTCAGTCGGTAAGAAGAGTCTGATGCTTGGTTTTGGCTCAGATCATATCTCAGGGTCATGGGATTGAGCCCTGGTTAGGGCTCCGAGCTCAGCACAGAGTCTGCTTGAGATTCTCTCCCTCTGCCTGCTTGAGATTCTCTCCCTCTGCCCCTCCCTTTCACTTGCACACACGCTCTCTTTCTCAAATAAATACATAAAACTTAAAAAAACAAAAAACAAAAAACTTGTTCTGTATTACTTTATAACTTCCTGGCCATGTTTTCAGTTTGAGATACTATTCCTCCAGAATTGGGCAAATTGTAGTTTCTAGGGTTTGATAGCAAATCTCAATTTCCAATTGTGTCTTTGGAATTATTTTCTTTTTAAATTTAAATTCTAGTTAACATATAGTGTAATATTAGTTTCAGTAGTAGAATTTAGTGGCTCCTCACTTACATATAACACCAAATGCTCATCACAACAAATGGCCTCCTTAATGCCCAAAACTCATTTAACCTGCCCTCCTCCCTGCACCCCTCCCCTCCAGCAACCCTCAGTTTGTTCCCTGTAGTTAAGAGTCTGGTTTATGGTTTGCCTCTCTCTCTTTTTTAACCTCTATGTTCATCTGTTTCATTTCTTAAATTCCACGTATGAGTGAAATCATACATTATTTGTCTTTCTCTGACTGACTTATTTTGCTTAGCATAATAACACTCTAACTCCATTGACACCATTGGAAATGGCAAGATTTCATTCTTTTTGGCTGAGTAATACTCCATTGTATGTATAGATCCACATCTTCTCTATCCATTCATCCATGGATGGATAGCTGGGCTCTTTCCACATTGCTGCTATAAACATTGGGGTGCAGATGCCCCTTCAAATCACTATTTTTTACTTTGGGTAAATACCTAGTAGTGAAATTGCTGAGTTATAAGGTAGCTCTATTTTTAACTTTTTGAGGAACCTCCATACTGTTTTCCAGAGTGAGTGAACTAGTTTGCATTCCCACCAACAGTGTAAATGTAAGAGGGTTCCCCTTTCTCTGCTTCCTCATCAACATCTGTTGTTTCCTGACTTGTTAATTTTAGCCATTCTGACAGGTGTGAGGTGACATCTCATTGTGGTTTTGATTTGTATTTCCCTGATGATTAATGATGCTGAGCATCTTTTCATATGTCTGTTGGTATTTGGAGAAATGTCTATTCATGTCTTCTTCCCATTTCTTAACAGGATTATTTGTTTTTTGGGTGTTGAGTTTGATAATTTCTTTATAGATTTTGGATACTAACCCCTTGTCAGCTATGTCATTTGCATATATCTTCTCCCATTCCATAGACTGCCTTTTAGTTTTGTTGTCGTTTGCTGTGTAGAAGCTTTTTTTTTTTTTTAAAGATTTTATTTATTTATTTGACAGAGACAGATACAATGAGAAAGGGAACATAAGCAGGGGAAGTGGAGATGGAGAAGCAGGCTTCCCTCAGAGCAGGGAACGCGATGTGGGGCTCGATCCCAGGACCCCAGGATCACAACCTGAGCGGAAGGCAGATAATTAATGACTGATCCACCCAGGTGCCCCGGGCAGAAGCTTTTTTATCTTGATGAAGTCTCCATAGTTCATTTTTGCTTTTGCTTTCCTTGCCCCTGGAGACAAGGGGCAAGGAAATAAAAAGTTCTAATAAGAAGTTGCTCTGGTCAAGTGAAAGAGGTCGCTGCTTGTTTTCTTTAGGATTTTGATGGTTTCCAGTCTCACATTTAGGTCTTTCATCCGTTTATCCATTTCATCATAAAACATCATAAAAACATCATAAAAACAAAACAAAAAATGTTTTTATGTGTGGTGTAAGAAAGTGGTCCTGTGTCATTCTGCACGTTGCTGTCCAGGTTTCCCAACTCCCTTGGTGGGGGAGACTTTTTTCCATTGGATATTCGTCCCTGCTTTGCTGAGATGGCAGAATAGTAGGAGGATCTTAGGCTTGCCTTGTCCCTTGAACACAACTAGAGAAATAAATCATTCTGAACACCCAAGAAATCGATCTGAGAACTGAGAGAACAAACTGTCCAAGTAGAGGGAGGGAGGAGGCCACATTATGGAAGGTAGGACATGTGGAGACATGACGTGGGGGAGAAAATGATCACAAGCCCTGCAGAGGGGTGGGAGCCCTGATCAGAGAGAGAGAGAGAGAGGGCACAAGATTGAGAGAGCAGTACACAAGAGATCGCACAAGAAACACACTTTCCCCAAACCATCACCTGAGAAAACTAGAGGAGCTTATTACTGTGAGTTTTTACAACTAGTGGATCTCAAAGACTGGAGTTTTAGAGGTGTGCACCATAGCCTATGTGGAGCCTGAGCCAGCAGTGTGGTGCTCCTGTGGAATTAATTTTTAAAGGCAGTTCCTTATTGTGGTTTAATGCTGTTTTAAAGGTATATATTAAGAGCATGTAGACATGTATTTAGATTTCTAAATATATTTTTACTATTTAGTAGTGCTCTGGCCCTGTATTAATATGACCTTGATTTTGAGAAAAAATGCAAATATTGTATATAGTTATAAATTACAATATAGTAGAAAGTCACACAATATTTATCCCCAAATAGCTCATCATTTGTAAATGTTTCTACCCAGGAAAAAACACCACCTGACATATAACCAGAGGAATATATTTCTGCTTTTTTCTTTGTGGCTTTTCCATCTCCTCTTTGACTACCAATCTAAGAATTCTTGAATCTGGCAGGTGTTTTCCAGATTTTCATAATACTTGATTGAAAACAACGAACTTCCTATGATTTCCTTTCTAGTTTTATGGCATACCACATATTATCTTATTCTCTGTTATCTAGATGACTAATCTCTCAAAGACTGTTTGTAGCTGTATCTAGCATTCAAGTATTTGCCAAATTAAAAAAAAAAATTTCCCTTCTGAGGATTGCACCAAAAGAAGCCCTGACTAATGCTGGCTGCCAAACTGGCTGACCGTTTCTCCCAGATCCTCTCTACTGCACATGAAGAATGCGAACAGGTGCATGGCAGCCTTTCCCCAAAGTGGTGAGGAGGGGAAGGTTTTTCAACTAAAGTACATTTCCAGCCATACTAAAATGCACATTCTTGGAAAAACAGAGGCCAAATTATTAGGGGTATCTTTATCTTTGTATCAATCCTGTTGGAGTCACTAGAACTACGTGCAGAAGAAGTGAGTGAGGTAGGCAGTGTGTGAAACATTGCCGGGTTTGTCGTGAATCACCGCGACCCGTATTAGCGCAAGTTTCAAGAGCTTCCTGCAAGCCTGAATGACACCAAGGGGGTTGCTATGGATTTACAGTGTTTAGTTTCCTACTGATGTGCAGGGTTGTGGGTGACAGCAGGTCATGGGTTTGTGGCAGATGGAGCGGCCGCTTTTCTACACCCAACCCCAGCACAGATGGAAGCTTTTCAGCTGGGAGACAAAGTCTCACAAGATCAGAATCAGCCAGTGTATTAGAGACAAGAGAAACTAACAGTGTTATAAAACATTACTCCAGAAAGAAATTTCTTTTGCTCTTCCAGCCATATCGTACATGAGTCTAAGTCTAGATTTCTAGGGGTTGGGACTTAACCGATTGCTATGGTGTTACACCGGGCTCCCTACAATGCCTTGAAAGTTCATTTTATGTTAAGGAAATACCAGGTTCTTTAGGTACTCTACCAGGTGATCTTTGTCTTTATCATTCGTTATGGAAAATTTAATATAAAAACAGAAGAGAGAATAATGTAAAAAACTGATCACCCAATTCCAAGAATTACCAGCATATGGCCAACTTTATTTCAACTGTAATTTTTATATTCCCCTTCCCCTAATGGATCATGTTGAAGCAAACTTCAGATGGCATATTATTTTATGTTAGACTTTAGTGGGCATTGTAAAAAAACGAGGACTATTTCAGTATCATTACATTTCCCAAATTAACAAACAACAATTCTTACTATCACTAAATGTCCACTCAGTATCCTGATTTCCCTGATTATCTCATAAATGTTTGTTTATAGTTGGTATTATTTGAATCAGGTCCCAAACAAGGTCCACAATCCATGGTATATGTCTTTCTATGCTTATGGTGCACATCAAAACTTCTAAATTTCCTTCCTGTTTTTTTTTTTTTTTTTTTCACTCGCCTTTTCCTTATTGAAGAAAACAGGTCACTGTTTTCAGAATTCCCTACGTCCTGGTTTTAGCCGATTGTGTTCCAGGAAGTGTCATTTACCGTGTTCCTTTCAACTCCTGGGTTTTCTGTGAAAGAGCAGGTAGGCCTAGAGGCTTAATCAGACTCACGTTTTCCATTGTGGCAAGACCACTTGATTAGTGGTCTCATGTATTTCTTCTTGAACCATGTGAGAAGGCTCATGATATCTGGTTGTCATTTTTTTGATAACTGATCCGTGAGTTCAGATGTTGTCAGCTGATCTGTCTGTCATAACTTCCCAGCTGCTCTTCATCGACTGGTTTAGCAGGCTTTGCCCAGCTAGAATTTATTCATAAAGAAGAACATTCTTTTATGGATTACTTCAATAATCTGGAAAACTATGGTAAAGGCAAGAAAACTATTTTATTTTTTCCTTCTCATTTTATTTATCTTATCATTTTGAGGCAACTATTAAGCCCTCATCTTGACTAATCTACACAAGAGGATACACACAAACCAGAGAAATGACATAATACAATGGAAAAATAAAAAACCTAGATACCCAAGAATTAAGGGGCCTCACCTTGTCGTTGGCAAGGTGTGTTGTAGTTGGTTTATACGTATGACATTTCAGGTGTCAGAATTGCTCTGTAGGCTAAAGGAATATCTTTAATTATGAAGTTTGTATTTCTACATTTCTACAGAGAAATTTAATTCCCTTATTCCCATAATTTCTGGCATTATCAGGACCTCTGTCTGCTGCCTTTATTCATAATATACATTCTTAATGCTGATAAATGTATTTGTAATCTCACTTGCCATTCTTTCTATTTCATGTTAGTTTCTCTTGTTTATCATGGAAAAATCCACTGAATATTTGGCTCCATTTTTTTTTTTTTGTTAATAAATCTGTTTTTTTTTTGTTTTTGTTGTTGCTGTTGTTCTTTATCTTGCCCTCCAACTTAACTAGCCCAGGAAACTGCTTTCATTAATCATCAAGCACTTTTTCTGGGCAGAATAAATTATATGTTTACCTAATAATGTTTTTCCCTTTGATTCAGCTTCTTGTTAGTTATGAGAACTTGGGCAACACATCTTACCTCTCTAGTTTCAGTTCCCTCTTTAGTAAAATTCACAGTGATAAACCCAGTCCCAGGATGTTCTGAAGATTAACAAAGATAGTTTATGTGAAATAATCATAGAGCCATTTAAAATATTTTTTTTAAAGATTTTATTTATTTATTTATTTTAGAGAGAGAGAGAGTGCATGCTCACACAAGTAGGGGGAGGGATAAAGAGAAAGGGAGGGAGAGGGAGAGGCAGAGAATCTTAAGCAGATTCTGAGCTGAGTATGGAGGCCCATGTGGGGCTCGATCTCACGACCCTGACTGAGGTCATGACTCTGAGCGGAAACGAGAGTTTGACGCTTAATTGACTGAGCCACCAGGTACCCCAATCATAGCACTGTCTTAATATTCATTTATCTTGGTGAGTACTTACTGAGCTCCTTTCACATAAGCTTCTGTGCTAAATTCTAAGGATATACCAATTAAAACAAACATGGCTATCTTGCTCTCATAGAGATTCAGTCCAATGGCAAATACCAATATTAAAAATGCAATTGCACTAAGTCCATAGATGTTCTGCAAATGATTGCTGAATTCGACTATTTTGTCCATTCTGTTGTCGATTTATTTTTTATTTTTTCCCTACTTGAAAGTTAATGTTTCGTGCTGGCTCATTACTATTTTCCCTGTACATATGTCATCTTTGTTTTCTTTACTGGGTTCCAAAGAAGAGTACAACAGTGAGTCTAACTGTAGAACTTTCTAAGCATTAAATACATAAGTGAAATCATTCTGGGAAGCATAGAATTTCCATTCCATTCATTCAATCTTCCATTTATCAACTATTCAGTGAGACTAGAATGTACAAGATGATTTGAGAAAAGATAGAGATGCTCAGACTAATTTGTTTTATAAAGCAACAGAGGTGAGTTAATCAGAGTTAGACAATGTTTGGTCATTATTGACTGAAAATTGGATCAAATATTTGAGATCAAATATTTAGATCAATAGGTCTGATTTAATATACTAATAAGACACCAATAACCTGAGACAGCTCAATCATAGTTTTAAAAAGTAATTTCCTTTAAAACACAGGTAGGCCTATGAGATGAGGAAATGAATAGAGAATGTCACCTGCCAGAACAGAACCGTGACTTCCTTGCCTGTGGTTTTATAAGCAAAATTGTATGGTTCTTTTCGGTCATTGTCCCCACCCTCATTTCTATTTCTTTTTTCTTTGCTTTTTCACTTTTATTAATTGGCAAACATATATTTGGCTTGCTTGTTTTCTGCAGTCGGTAATATATTCTCTGTGAAGACATAAGTTATTCTCAACCTATAGCTTAAAATATCTAAGCATGTGTATGTGTGTATGTCTTTGTGTGTTTAAGATAGTCATTGAGATAGTGCAGAAATCTAATTTCTCTTCAGATGTGCAAATTGGATTCAGGCATATCTTTTAATTATTGTAGCTTTATTACTTTTTTTGGGTAGTGACCAAGGAGAGTATATAATCTCATTGATATTTTGGTTCTTTTTCTCTTTTTCATAAGTTGGTTACAATTCATTTTGTCTTTGTCATAACATTCTCGTAACACTTCTCTTAACTTTTAGCTTTCAAGAGTGAGGGTGTGGTCAAATACATTCTTTTTCTTAGTTTTTTTTTTTTTTTTTCCTCCCTTTTCTTTTTGAGGATTATACTTCTTGATTCCATTGATCTCAGATTGGGTTAATTCACTTGCTACCGATGGAATGTGCATGGAGTAATATTCAAGAGCCATTATGTAGTTCTACCATTATTCTTTTTTAAGGAAAAAGAATAATGATTTGATCTCTCTGTTAGGAGATCAAAATAAGGGCTATTCCTGCAGCCTGGGTCCCAGGATGAAGAAAGCATTCAGTAGGAACTGAGGCTACACAGACACAAATGACATTATTATTGTAAGAATGTCCGATTTTCAGGGACATTCATTACTGCAGCATATAAGTAAGCTGACTAATACAAAGGAACACGGTAGTTTCATTACTGTTAAAAGGTAGGTGGATTGGGGCGCCTGGGTAGCTCAGTGGGTTAAAGCCTCTGCCTTCAGCTCGGGTCATGGTCCCAGGGTCCTGGGATCGAGCCCCACATCGGGCTCTCTGCTCAGCAAGGAGCCTGCTTCCCCCTCTCTCTCTGCCTGCCTCTCTGCCTACTTGTGATCTCTGTCTGTCAAATAAATAAATAAAATCTTAAAAAAAAAAAAAAGGTAGGTGGATGGGCTGTTAATATAACATCAAGGAAACAGGACATGTTTTGGAATGAGAGAGATGTGGGTTTGACTCAGGATGGAATTTTATGAGTTGTCAATACTTGGGCTAGTTATTAAACTGTGTGAACCTTAGTTTTTCTCATCTATAAACCCACTTAAAACTATTAACTTTTCTGTGAAGATTAAATAATGGTGTTGATGTAATGCTTACTGCTGTAACCAACAATTAAATGGAAACATGAGTAATGACTTAAAATTTATAGAAGTTTATTTCTTAAAAAAATTTATTTCTTATTCACATAAATTGCAAAATGGGTGATCCTGATGGTTAGATGTTTTTTTTCTCTAAGCATTGATTCAAAGATTCAGCCTCCTGCCTTCCATCTTATGGTTCTGCTATCTGCAATGCATGGTGTTCAAAGTTTCCTAGGAACTATTTCCTCTCCAGTTATCCAGAAGGACAAAGGAACATGGAGGATCTCAAGAGGGAGATTTTCCTGTGGTAGACATGGAAATGGTACATATTGCTTCTGCTCACAATCCGACGGTTAGAATCCAGTTGCAGGGTCACACTTAAGTACAGTGTAGCTGGAAGTGCTGTCACCTCTGCCTGGGAAGAGAAGGAAACAAGTTTGGAGTATTAGTATTGTCTGACACAGTGATATATGTGAAAAGCATGGACTACTAATGAGAACCTAGCAGATGCACAATAAACATTCTCTCCTGTTTGCTTCTCTGGGCTCTTCCAAGCCTTAAATAAATACCAAAAAGAGTTTTATCTGCTGGGGATCAGACATGTGACATTAGATGGAATAGATAAATCTTGCAGTCATGAAAAAATTCTTAGTTCTTGGGTCTTCTTGTCTGATAATTCTTGATATTCCCACAGCAACTTGCTTAGCACAGTGATACTGGTTCTTTGGCTATCAGAATGAGAGGTAATGTTAGAGGCATTCACTAAGTTTTTTAAAAAGATTTTATTTATTTATTTGACAGAAAGAGAGAGCGCACAAGCAGGGGGAGGGATAGGCAGAGGAAGAGGGAGAAGCAGGCTCCCCAGCGAGCAGCACACTGGGATCATGACCTGAGCCGAAGGCAGACACCTAACCCACTGAGCCACCCAGGTGCCCCACATTCACTAAATGTTTTGTTGAATGCCTTGCTGAGTAAATATACCTCTCATGATTTTATAAAATATCATAACTGAATACATGTTGTACCCTTTTGTAATGCATGCACTAAAACATGAAGAAATATATGTAAAGACTGTTGCTTTGCTATCCAAGACTTGATATTTGACTTTTATGTACTACGGAAAATGTTTATATTTCTAACATGAACTTAAAGCATTTTACACAAATTTTCAATTTTATTTTCATTGTTATTGAGTAATTCCTTTAAATTTACACTTTCATGACATTGGATACATATGAAAGCTACTGATAATTTCTGCTGATTGAAATCAGGATTGTAAGAGTTTTTGCAAACATATAAAGGTGGTTTTGATTCTCAGTTTCTTTTTTTTAACCTCTACTCAGGTAGTTGACCTTGGGCAACTTATATTACATATTTAGACCTCAATTATTTCATCCATAACACAGGATGAGGATAAACCTAGGGTTTATATCTATAATGAGTTTTAAGTGAGATATAATATGTAAAACAATGAATACATTTTCAGGTATATAACAAATGCTCAGTATATGGCAACTTTTCCATTAATATTAATTGCAGTGGTGGCACTAGTGATAACGGGGACAATGATAATAATTTTCATAGTCTAATAAACTATTAGCCAGGAAAGGTATATTTTTCCCAGAGACACACTATAGATGTGAAATAGGAATGATGTTTAAACATCTTTTCTGTTAAAAGCCATCATCCCTAGAGAGCAAGCAGGGTGAGGTTGCTTCCTGTAATGCCCAGGGCAAGCTTTTGTTCTCACCTGAGTGTTTTGACATTGTGTAATTGGATAGTAAACAAATTATGTCACATGCTTGGCTTGTACTTTGGAATGATTTTGAAAAGCCACTAGAGGGTGCTACTTTGTTAGGAAAATAAAAGCACCTCCCAGCAGTAGCGTTCAGTCTGCCGCGGCCACGTCTGATGTTAGGGGCCAGAACTGAGCTCTCTGCTGTGAGTATCCGGATACAATTTATTCATTTATCGTTAATGTCTGAAGTAAATAGCATAGTTTAGGTAAGCCACAAAAGTTGATTCAAATAAAATCCTAGTCTTTTCTTTCAGTCAAGGTTTATACCAATTCTGTATGGTAAAACTGTGAATATTTCTTACCAAACAAAATAGTGAGGCTGTATGACTTTCTCATGAGAGATACGCTGGCTTTGATACGTGTGTTGTGTTTTGACTAGATATCTGTTGCTTTAAGTTTGGTATAAGGATTTTCTTCTGTCCTTGGTTTTTCTTATAAGTTTTTCTTATAAGGATCTGTGAAGATCTTCTTGTATTATTTTTGGCCTCTGAAAAATACTATTTCAGTGATCCAAAGGTCACAAATATATTCAGGAGGGGGAGGTGCAGATAAACGAAGTGTGTGACCTTCATTTTCGTTACTCTGGGTTTAAAGTTAATGTTATGTTGGTGACAGGTTGTATGAAGTGTCAGCTCCAATTATGAATAAGAGCCTTCGTCTACAGTTCATATTCAGCAGCAAGTGCATCTTTGTGGAGCCAATTATCTAAGGACAGAGCAGTCAGTACAGGGTTTGGTCAAAAGATTTCTGCAGATTAACTACTGTCCTTTCAACCAGCCATGAGGTAATGGTAGAGATGGAAGAAGATTGTCAGTCATTGGATGAGAGGAAGAAATAGATGGGGAGACCTAAAAGAATTCTATTTCTCAAATAGAAGTGACCCTACACAAAAATTGGGGGTTTTCGGTGTGTACCTTTTTGATCCTGATAGAAGAGTGAGCTTCCTGAGGGATGTTTTCCCACTGCTTATTACTTCTGAAATATGAGTGGAAGAAAGGGTTTTTGATTTGCCTTGCACAAGTCAAAGGAACAACTAAAAAGTTTCAGACAAAATTATCTAGAAGAGCCCAGCTCCTCAGGTCTTCTGAGATCCCCTTAGTCAATGAAGCTATTTAACAGCCTGGACTGGATTTGATGATTAAATGGAACATAGTCAGGGGACTGGCTCATGGTGTGTGTGTGTGTAATAATCTGGACACATACTCTTCCTTATGTCTTCAAGAGGTCACATCAGTCAAGAACTCAGTCTTACCCTATTTTAATTTTTTGTGTTAATGCAGCTTCTTTAGCTTGTTTATCTTTGGGAACAGTTTTTGTTGAGTTAGGTGGTTATTGGGGATAGTGGGGGAGAAGTTAGGACTATTATTCATCAGAGATATTTTCAGTTCCATACTTCAAACCCTGTACAAAGAATTGGAGACTAGCAACAGTTGGATGGCACTAAACTATGAAACAGATTTTTTCCATCTTCTTAATTAATGTAGATCATGTCTTTATTTTCATTCTAGTTTATTTGAAGATAAGAATAAAATAGAATGGGGTTATCTCATTGTCCATATTAGGGGAGTAAGGAAACTCTAATTTACCTTTCTCTGGATATCAGAAAGGTAATTGTCAAGTCTGGGCTGAGTTTTTACTCAGAAAAATATTTTTGTTTTAATTTTCCAGCTGTATGAGTGCATGGATTACAGAAAATAATGTTGAATTAGATGGAAGGTGGAGTTTTTAAGCCCTCTGAGTCTGATCTGCCAGTCCTAGTTGTGACTAAATGGCTTTATGCTGAGTAAACCATGGACATAACTAAGATTTAGTGGTGGTTGTTTTTTTTTAAGATTTTATTTATTTATTTGTCAGGGAGAGAGAGTGCACAAGCAGGGGGAGCAAACAGGCAGAGGGAGAAGCAGACTCCCCTGGGCAGGGAGCCTGATGTGGGACTCGATCCCAGGTCCCTGGGATCATGACCTGAGCCAAAGGCAGATGCTGAACCAACTGAGCACCCAGGCGTCCCCAAAAAGATAGTTTCTTATCTTCTCATGTACTCTTCAGCATCACAGCCAACACCCCACAGCTGTGCTCTTGCTTCTGCTTGCTTCATAACTTTTATGTGACCCAACTCCTGCTTTAAGGAACATTGTATTCTTGGTCTCTTAAACTTAGGTGCTCAAATAATTGCATGGGATTCCCTTTACAGACTTAAAATCAGAGTGGATGTGAAATTGGAAAGATTATGCTTGAAGCTCTCATTTTTCACTCAGATGCTCTCATTTGAAACGTAGCTTCCTTTGGTATAACTCTCTGGCTCTCGGTTTATCACTCACTGGAGTGAATATTGTCAGGGAGTCCTCTTACTTCCCCTTGTTCATCCTTAAGGAAGCCCAGTGAGGGTCAGGGTTGGTTTCCTTGCCTAGATAATAATGTATATATGTACACATGTATACTTCAGTCTTACCCATATGTGTGGGATAAGATAGATGGACAACAGGTCAAAATTCTGCTTTAACTTTTATGATTGATAAAACTAGTGTTGTAGAATATGACTTGGGGATGTGGCAACAATAGGCCCTTAATACCAAACTCCATTTGAAGGCAGGATGTGAGTATGTATTCTCAGAGCAGCTGGCTTCTTTGAGGATGTGGGGAAAGCCGAGTTACACTTAGCTAGTTCCTCTCCTAAACTCATCAATCTGCTAACGGACTCTAACTTTCCGGGGTGAGAAATCTTAGAAAAACCCCATTTACAGAAAGATGAGTGGAGGACAGAATATTCCCAATCTCCGCCCTGTGCCCCCATACCTCAAAATATTCTCCATGGGTCTGTTTTCTTACTTTGTGGAGCTTAAGCATCAAGCTTATAGAAAGCAGGATCTGTGCTATTGCCTTAGGGGAGAAAATCAAAGCCTGCCAAGACAGCCGGCTCCTACCATCATGAGGCCGTTGCCCTCACTGATCTCTGACTTTTTGTGAATCTGCTTGTGACACTGGTAGGAGGGACATCTTATTCCCCTAGAAGGTTCAAAAAGGTCAGTCTCTATTAAAGCTGAACATTCTCTCCCCGTTCTATTCCCAGTCCAAATTATTATTCACCTACATTGCCCAGGCTTATTAGAGATTTTGCAATGATATCAAATGACCACATGGAGGTATTCCAGTAATAACGCGCCCGAAAAACCCTGAACATCCTAAATTTAAATATAAATCTCTGCCCATTTAAAAATTCCTCGACAAATATCAAAGTTCAAATTTAAACAGTACAATGAATTAAAACCCAGAATCAAATTATTTTACCTTTGTGGCTGCAAAGAAATTAGTGAAAAAAAATCACCCTTGCCAATTTCTGATTCTCATCAGCTTCAACAGAGATTTCATGAAGGCTGGAGAGGATAGTTTCCTTCAGCAGCTACAGCTGGGATTATTTCTCATGGAATGGGTGTAGTTCCTTTACAACTTCAGAAATGGCATGAATTCATTGCTAAGTTTCTGATGTACCTAATTTTTTAAAAAGGGGCTCATAAGATTATTACGGAACTGACCCCACTCCCACCAAATTTAGGAAAAAAACCCAATCCCATTAGAGGCTTTTCCAGGGAAAATTGTGTTCTCTAAACTCAATATTGAGTGATGTTAGAGATTCTGGAAGAGGCTCAGTGAGATCTGAGAACAGGATAGACTGTCTTGATTTTGATCTGATTAGGATGCCACTCCATCTGTGCCCTGTTTTCAGAATGCATGACTTGGAAACTTGAATTCAATTGGGAGAATTCACGTATAAATACATTACCTTTGGCCTTTGGAAATTACCGGATCTTGAGAGAAAAACCCATCTGTGAACAGGTTGCTACTGTTAAAAAAAGATGTTTGAGACATGCTGGGCCAGCTACTGAACTGACAAGCGTTTCTACAGTCTTATTTGGCATGCTATTGGGTCTTTTGTTGGGGCATGCTAATGGTGATTTCGTGTGGATTTTGTCCAGTGATAAGTCCCTGCTCTCTCTGTGAGAAGGTGGGTGATTCCCCTGCTCTTGCTAGGAAACTGCTTAACCCTAAAGACTCCTTCCCCTAGAGAAAGTTTCTTTCTTTTCTTTATCCCCATTCCAGCTGAGAACTATCTTCCTCAGATTTCTGAACTCACACTGGCATCGTTATTTCTTAGAGCTTGTATCTTTAGAGGAGTTTAGTGAGAACAGGTATCTTTTTCAGTTCTTCAAGAAAATGTTAGTTGGCACAAAAAATTTAAAGCTAAGCCCTCAAACACGTGTGCTCCAAAAGCACTCCTAAAACATAGACACTTGTGCACTTAAAGACAATGCCTACATACATGGTTGAGAAACACAGTAAAATCAACAAAAACTCTTTGGCCTGTTGTCGCCACACAGTAGGTAGTTCAAAGTCGTGCTGTAGCAGCCAGCTTCTGGAGGTCTTTGTGGCCCCTGTGACTTTATTTAAGGCCTGGGGAGTCCTGACTGTGTAAAAAGAGCCTCTCACTGTATAAAAATAGCCACACACCTGTGGACAAGCCACCAAAAGCTGCAGTTTCCCACCAGATGCAAAATCCCATAGTGATGGATCTCTTGAAAGTCCAAAATCCAGACCTGCCAACTCAGGCTGCGCTGATTATAAGCACACCGCACAACTGTGAAAACCAGTTGCGTGGGGGCAAGATAGGCCCCTGCCAACCACAGAAGTCAACAACTGACACAGCATGATCCCACCCAGTGCCTCAGAATTCAATGTTATTTTTGCTCCCTAAAATGCACACCATGCGGTATTCTATTTCTGAATATTCTGGGTGCAGGACAGCATATCCTAACACTCCCTTGATTTGAACTTCCAAATTGTGGGCAGAGTCAGAGCCTGTCCTCTAAACCATGGGATCTGGAAGAACAGAACGGAATGCCTGCATTCTGTAGTCAGCTGGATCCCAGGGAGGGGCAGGCTGAGGGAGCTGGCGAGTCATATCCAGGTCTTTTCTGGAACTACCAATCAGGTAACTCACTCCACTTCACACCCAAGAAACTATAGGTATTTAGAGCAAATCTCTCCTCATGGAAAGCAGAGGCGGGGAGAAGTTCTAATCCCCCTTAACAGGACTTGACTGGATCGCCCCCCTGTGGCCTCCTTTGACAGCCTGTTCTTGAAACCAGTTTCACTCTCCAGAACCCAAGCCAAACAAATAAACACAAAATGCTCTGTGTTCTGAGTAATTGAGAAGCTCAACAGTCGGATGGCTCAACTGATGCCTCATCAATTTCAGTTCCGTTACAGAAGGTTTCTGCAGGTGCTTTACATATGTTAGCTGTAACTGATCTCTTCAAACACGCACTGTAACACATTTCTGGAAATGCTTGGTTAAGTCTCGCTTTCCAAAAGTAGGTTGGAAAGATTTCAAATAACACAAATGGAGAAAAAAAAAAAAAAGAGGAATGAATAGGAAAATGATTCACAGCGCACATTGGTATGGGGAGATGTAATTATATTAAGTTAAATGAGGTAATAGTTGTGAAAGCTCTTGGCAAACTTGAAAAATACCATATGAAGATAAAATTCTAGCTATTACACTCTGCGTGAATGGATTGCAATTTGAAGTCTACTGTGCCTATCATAAGAATTTTGGTAGGTACTTTGAAACCTAGTTCTGCTCTCTCTTAAAGACACAGGAGCCTTGAAGTAGTAAGTGATCTAAGTCTTAAGAGTCTATGGTTACCAATTTAATGAATGGCCAAGTGGAACCAGAAGATAGTTTGGTTCTCTTAACAATTGGTGCCAGAAGCTGGTGTTTGCCTAGTTTTAGGTGAAATGCAAGCCACCGGCACATGAGACCTTACAAAAATGAAAACCTGACCATAGAAACACGTTAGTAACATCAACTCTAGATATGATGGAAAAAAGACACATATATTTTGGAAGCTACAAGGAATTAATCTCCCTCTTTTGTTTCTTTTTCTTTATAATATAAAGAAATTGTTTGATTAGTAATAGCTTCTTAGAAAAAGAAATGATAAAACAATATTACAAAAGGTGTTAATCTGTGTCCCCCTTCTACATGTATTGAGTATGTAGAGATTTTATCCAGAGGACTAATTAACACATGCTTTTTCGTCATTTAGTTTGAAAGTTTAGTTCAGTGATGCGTTATCTAATGTCCTAATGAAATACCCCATTCAATGAAAAAAATTTCTTTATGGAATTTACAAAGTACAGTAACTTCTGCTCTAGTGCTTTGAAAACATGAAATTGTTCTAACACAAGTGACTTATTAGAGAACTTTGAACTTGTCACGACACACATTTTGTCTTTGCTTCTGCTCAGTTTTGTTTGTGAGAAGATCTAGGTGAATGTAGTCAATTGGAGCCAGTGAACCTAGCAGCTGCAGGAATTCATAGGAGCACCCCTCTCCCCAGCCCTCCCCTATCTGTTACCTTGTTCCCCGGGGTGTACTATAAGCCATACCCACCCATGTCTAAGTTTGGAATTTTCAGACCCATTTCAGATAATCCCTCTTCTATCATTTCACAACTCACAAGTTGCAAACCTTCTGCAAGCTAAGGAGCTGTTTCAAGGTAAAGCACAGTATTTATTGTGTATTTATGTATTTTGTAACCATTTCACATGTATAAAACTGTGCTACCATTTTTTAAATTAGGATCCTACCTTCTTAAAAAATGTGTCACTGATGAAATATCTGAGTGTTGTGTCCCTAACTTCACTTTTTCACAAACCCTATAGTTTTTATTGTGAGGTTTTGCATAGCATGGACATTTTAAGGAATGTAAATGTTGTGTTCCAGCAGCACTGATGAAATTTAAAATTCAGGTTTCATTTTTATTTATATTTTGGAGAGCCAAGTAGTATAATTCTGTATTTCTCCTCTTTCCCATCCCCCCAACCTTTTTTGGACAGTGCTGTTAGTTTGTAGCAAGATTGCTACAAAGCGTCTGCTGGCTAGTTTCTGTGGGAAGCAGGCCAGTTTGGATTTACTTGGACTTGAACAATTTCTTGCAGATATATACCTTGAATCCAGACGGAAATCTGCGGTTGTCTTTAGCCTCAGAGATATTGATTGATGGCAGTCAAGCATCCTTGTTTGGCAGTCAAAAACTTCCATATATAATAGCTAATAGATACACATATCAAATATACATAAGGTAAAAACATTTTCCCCATGTTTCTATTTTTGTTTTGTGCCTCTGTCTCAGACCAGGTGACTAATATCACATTTCTGGCATATGCCTTTACTATGATGTTTATTGTTGTATTTGTCTTTAGAAACCTCTTTTTTTCTTTAATTTTATTAAGGTATAATTGACAAATACAATTTTAAGAGATTTAAAGCATATGTCGTGATGATTTTATATATGTATACATTGTAAAAGTATTCCTCCCACCTAGTTAATTAACACATTCATCACTTCACATATTTATCTTTTTTTTTAGAAACTCCTCTGCTTTTGTATACCCCTTATCCCATTTGTCATGTGTCAGACCCTATGCACAACCACACTGCATGGAACATAAATTATAGAACAAAATGTTCAATGATGTGAGGGGAATATACCACCTATTCATAAGAGCTGAAAAGAGATATTAATATTTATTAACTTCCTTCTGTGTTCCAGAAAGTTGGCTACCTTGTTCACTGATAATGTATTTCATCCAATCATCATAATATCTTTTATAGTTTATACTTTTTTTTTTTGAGAGAAAGAGAGCATGCATGCATGTATGTGTGGGTTGTGGGGGGAGAGGCAGAGGGAGAGGGAGAGAGAGAATCTCAAGCAGGCTCTACAATCAGTGTGGAGCCGATATGGGGCTCGATTTCACAACCCTGAGATCATGACCTGAGCAGAAATCAAGAATCAGGCACTTAACCCACTGAGCCACCCGGGTGCCCCTTTTACTCCCCATTTTAACAGATGAAGAAACTGAAGCTCATGGAAGGTCATTAGCTGTTCCATATCGAGTGACGTTAGAGTCATGTGTTGGTTCAGGTTTTCTGATGTGTGAACACAAAGATGAGATTAAATTTGCAAGAGATTTTTTGAGAGAATGGCTATGAAGGATAAAGGGAGGGAGCGGGAGAGTCTTCAGACAATACTGCCAGTCTGACACTTGGGAAAGGAGAGAAAAGGAAAGAGGTCTTAGTAGGAAAAGCCTCAAATTGCATGGAGTTTGAGACCAGTCTCATCCAGGTCAGTGCATTAGGGAATCCCGGAGCAAAGGATGCCCATTAGAAGAGTCCCGCGTTGGGTGGAAATGGCCCAGTTTTGGTATTCCTGCCGTATTCCGTCACTGGCTGGGAGCATCCTACAGGAAGCATGGATGCTGTGAGCTCCAGCGGGGGGAACAGCAAGAGGCTGCCAGTCAACTCCCATCTTATGAGCGGCTTCTCTGCAGGGAGACTTGAGCAGTGCACCACAATGGCCACCCAGAGTCAGGATTCAAGACAAGATCTGCTTGAGTTCAAAGTTCTCTATAGGGTTAGTGGCAGGAGTCATTTCTCACCAATTGAAATAACACCCTTTGTCATCTCCAAATAATACAACTTCAGTAAATGTATGAGGTTGATAAGCAGACACAGCTTCAGGACAGGTTTCTAAGTCTCTTTGCTTTCACCAGCCTGCTTCATCCGAGTTTCTCCTAAAGAGAAATTTTCTAGTAGCCACTTAAAAGCCAAGGACAGAGAAGCAGTTTTCCAGAGCAGTGGTTCTTAATCTTGGGGCACATTAGAGTCAGGGCAAGGAGATGGTTAACATTTATGGCCAGTCTGCACCTCCAACCAATGAAATCAGAGTCGCTCCAGGGAGCCTAGGCATCATTATTTTTAAAGACTCCCAGGTGATTTCAATGTGCATCCAAGGTTAAAAGCTACTGTTTAAAGGATATCCACGTGGCATAAAATAATAGATATATATAAAGCATATGTATCTTTGAACATTCTGCTAAGTACTCCATCTCTCTACCAGTCCCACTCATACCTACTCCAGGGGTTCCCTAACTAGTTCAAGAATGGTCTCAGAGGCCATCAAGCTTAACTTTTTTTTTTTGGGTGACAGAAATCCTATACAAGATTTTCCTATACCTAATTTATATTTGTGTTCACATTTCTGTTTTTTACCATACTTTAATTTGAGCACACCTGCATATTTTTAATAAAGCAAAAGTTATGGGGTACCTGGGTGGCTCAGGCAGTTAAGCATCTCCCTTCAGCTCAGGTCATGACCCCAGGGTCCTGGGATTGAGCCTCGAGTTGGGCTTCTCCTTCTCCTTCTGGTCCCTGCTCGTGCTTTCTCTCTCTCACTCTCTCTCTATTTCAAATAAATAAAATCTTAAAAAAAGGCGAAAGTTATGATACAAATTATAACAGAGTCCTGGTTTCCTGACTATACTCAGCAATGTGGCTTTTGGAAATCCCTAGAACTCTGGGGGAATTCTGGAGGTAGAGACAGAGAGAAGACCTTCTATCTTCATGTGGAAAAGAACATTACCATGTTTCCCAAAATGTGAAAGAGAAACCAGAAGAGACTTAAAAGTGTGGACTGAGCTGGGTGGACTTCAGATTGGGTGTTTTATTTATAATCCTAATTTTATCTTAAATGAGTATCAAGAAGGTAATATGTTCATTGTAAAACTTTGGAAAAATACAGTGTAAATAGATGAACATAATATGTTTATTATTAATATTGGTTGTATATTCAGAACTCTAAACTGGTCAGTATATTTGCCTACAGTAAGCTCTATTCTTGTTAGATTAGGATGGATTGATTAAGGTGTAGCCATTGGTGTCTGATCTCCATTGCAGTCTTAATTTTCCTTGTTATCAAGAGAAAACAAAAGCCCAAACCCAGAATATCTACCCCTTTGTAGTGGTGGGCCGAGAATGGAGGTGGAATGGTGGGAATATCTGGAAGCAGGCAATGGGGGGTGTGTGTGCAGGGTTTGTAGAAAAGTTAACAACAATAACAAAACCAAATGAAAATTGATTTTTAAAATCATTGCCATACACTGACAACTAAAATAATGTCAATGATGAAATACTCCTGCCTAAAAATATATCTATTTTTTATATTTATAAATATATTTTTTACTTATAAATAAATATATATATTTTTCTTGGTCCAAATCCTGAATTTCTTGTTATCATGTTTTTATGTTTATCCTTTAGTAATACTAGCATTGTATTCTGTGTTGTAGTCTTCATGGAATATTCCCATTTACACCGCTGGCCTCTGACATATGTGAAATTAGCTACATCCCTTGTTTCCAGAGTTTCCTTGTGAAGGTTTGACTTTTTTCTAACTTGCTTGGAGCATGGCTTGTCTCCAACCCCTGCGAGAATACATATTCCAGCATTTAAGTAATAGATTGAAAATAAACAATGATGGCACAGCCAGTGTAAAGATAATGAACTGGAACTTGAATTATTTAAACTTTGTAATTCTTTGTGACAATTTGGAGTTTTTATTTGCATTTAAAGTTTAAACACTAAAATAGTGCGGACTGAGAGATGGGGTATTTTTGTTTGTCAATGGCAAATTTTAGTTCTTACTTGAAAGATTTTATTGAATTCAAATAATGTCTTCAAAATTGAAATTTGCTCTCTTTTTATATTTATAAATTGCTTTAAAACTGAAGAACGAATCAAGGAAATACAACATCGCATCTGTGTGATTTAGTAGGTGTAGACATTTTAGTTTTATGAACATTCACTTAAACGGGCATGATTATATATTCACAAAATTTAATAAAAAGAAAAGTTGGCTGTCTTTGTATCTTTTCTGGCTGTTACTCATTCTATTTCATGACTATTACCAAAAATAATTTTGTTGTAGGAAGTAGAGGATTGTTGAAAAATGCCCTCCTCTCAGTGCCAAATAATCCAGGCGTGACACGGCCCTACTGCTTTAGCCAAAACATTTGAAAGTCACTGCAGTCGGACTCAGACTTTTTCCTTTACCATGCCCGTTTTCCCCTTTCTCTGTTCTGCTATCCTGCTTTGCTTGCTCCTCGCATCCAGTCTCCTAGGGCAGGAAATGTCTCCTAGAAAATGTAGAAAGAAGTCCTAATTGTATTTACAGTTCTGGTTTTCCTGGGTTGTCAAAGAGACTTAAAGTAATCCTGCCTCAGACCTGGTCAACGATTAGGAGAGAAAGCCTGAAGAGATCAGTGAGATTGATTTGTCCAAAACTAGGGGAAGTGTGATGGGTATTCTACTGAGAAAGATAATCTGATTTGGGCTGTCCAAAGAAGATGGGACAGATTAAATGGTCACTATACCATGAGTTCTGGGCAGCAGTGGTGTTCAAACATTTCTTTGCTCTTTAGTTGGTAAGCAAAGCTGACAACTTGTTTTTGAAGTGTATAGTTGAGGGAGAAGGGAAAAAATGGGTCTCCACAGATTTAGAGTACAGCATGGAAGTGAAGAAGTATAAGATTGGAGGGGCTTTTGCACACCTGTACTTCTGTTTCTGAATAGAATGACATCAAAGCCCTCTTGGAGAGATATGAATGAAGATGTAGTCTTTCGTTTATAAATATTAATGCAGAGACTTGGAGTTGTTCTAGGTTCTCATTTCATTTCTGTACTAATAAACGCATGAATAAACAGGACAAACTACATACAATTTAGGTAAAAATGGAAGGACTGGGCACTAGGATCTAGACAAGACATTCTTTCAAAGCTCCCCCCTACCCTTTTTTTTTTTTTAATATTTTATTTATTTATATGACACAGAGAGATCACAAGTAGGCAGAGAGGCAGGCAGAGAGAGAGAGAGAGAGAGAGAAGCAGGCTCCCTCCCAAGCAGAGAGCCTGATGCAGGACTCGATCCCAGGACCCTGAGATCATGACCTGAGCCGAAGGCAAATGCTTAACCCATGAGCCACCCAGGCGCCCTCTCCCCCCTACCTTTTTAAGGTTAATTAATTTATTTGGTAATCACTACACCCACAATCTTGATCCAAAGATCAAGAGTCACACGCTTTTTGGACTGAACCAGCCATGAGTCTCTCAAACTTTTAGTGACGTCTCAAACTTTTAGTGACGTCTCAAACTTTTGGTGACTGACTCAAGCTTGAAATGTACTACAAAAAGATAGCCCGATTCCTTTGGTGTATGTCAACAAGAAATAATTCTTGATATCATACTGATTTTTTTTTGGCAATGTCTTCAACTAAAACCCACCACTTTTAGGACTCAAATGCTTACAACACATTCCAAATGGAAATAATTAGTATTTTTAAAAAGATATTTATTTATTTATTTATTTGACACAGAGAGAGAGAGAGAGAGAGAGAGAGAGAGAGAGATAACAAGTAGGCAGAGAGGCAGGCAAAGAGAGAGGGGGAAACAGGCTCCCCGCTAACCAGAGAGCCTGATGTGGGGCTTGATCCCAGGACCCTGAGACTATGACCTGAGCCGAAGGTAGAGGCTTAACCCACTGAGCCACCCAGGTGCCCCAATAATTAGTATTGTTAAGATGATCAGTACCAGTTTAATGATTACATGTATTTTAATTTCTTGAATTTTATTAATTTAGCTATCCTTCAAACATATAAAAAGTTAAGAGAATATAGCAATTATCCCTGTCCCCAACAGTCAGTTTTACACAATTGTAGTATTTTGCCATTTTCCCTTAAAGCTCTTGTGAAGATCAAAACAGGATGGTAACCATTGAATGTCTGCTAACTTTCTAATCCTGTTTCCCTTCTTTCTCTCTTTCTCTGAGGATAACCACCATCCTGTATTTTGTGATTATCATTGTCATGTATGATGGAGGTCACTATCTGCTGAGGTCCAAGCCCTGTAGACCATGACTTTAGTTCTGCTCGTGATTTCACATTTCAAGCCTATAGAAATTATAATCAGACACCTGTTAGGCATAGACATTTCCAGTTCTCTTGTCATAACTTGTCTTTGGGACTCTCAGACATTCTTTTTAGCCACAGACACTGCTGCATTGGCCAGCTCTCTTTGGAAGAGCCAAACAACCTTCATGCAGGTGTGGCTAAATAACACTCATCATCCAGTCTGTCATCTCTAGCATCTTCATCCTGATTGGAGCTGGGGATGCTATGGCCCCATGCATGTACAACCTGCAAGTGTGTGTGTGTGTGAGGGAGTTTGGAGGAGAGTTAAAGATTTGTGTAGTGAAGCTTTAACCAATGGGAGATGGGAGCCTGTCGATGAAGTCTGCCTTTCTTCCATGGGTTGGAAAGTCTTTTATATAACATCTCAGAAGACAGTCTTAGGAGATAATCAATCATTCTTAGTACCTTGAACTGGTACTTTTTTCCTTCCTTTTTTCCTTCATTTTTGCTCCCTGGGATTGTACTACCTAGTGAAGTAGTAAGTCTTCGCCCAAGGCCATGCTTTCTGGGGACTCCAGATATTTATCTTGTTTTAGTTCTGTCTCTTTAGCATTATCTTTCCGTATTTTATCCATCATTGCTGTGTGTTTAGAGCAGGGGTGGTATATCTTGCTGTTTCATCTTGACTGGAAGTCATTGATTCTGTATTTGCAGTTTTTCTTGCAGAAAGGCGTTAGCATTATTTTCTTATTTGCCAAGAAAATTTTAGCATTGCTTATTCATACGTTTCCTATATGTATAAAACAGTTGGAACAAATTTACAGCAGAAAGCCTGACATGGAAGAGGAAAATGATGAATATTAGTTGCATTCCTATACTTTTTCTAAAATGTTATTCCCAAAGGTCCCAGAAACTGCACAATAATTTCTATGCTTCATACATATTTCTACCACCTTTGGTACCTAATGTTGGATATTTAGGTTTTTTTTTTTTTTCCATATCTGTCCATCTTGCAAGACTGTGAATTTGAGGGCAAGAATTGTGTCTTGTTCATCTTTGCAAACAGCATCAAGCCTGGCCCAATTTGTTCTCAGTTAATGAATGTGGAATGGATGTGACATTTGGCGTGTACGTAAACAAGCATAAACATTTTGTGTATTTATATGCAATTCTCTTGACTTCTTCCCTGAACATAGAAGACTATCAGTAGATGGCCGGCAGTTCACTGTTGTGATGGCGTGTGTGTTTCCTGCTGTGAAGTGCAGCTGTTTGAGCCAATATACTTGCTGATGTGATAGTTTGTCTGGAAAAGGGAATACTCGGCAAATAGTGTACTTTCAGTAAGTCAAGACATAATTCATAATGAGGATTATATAATATCATGAGACAAGTGTCTCATTAGCAATAAAAACTATTAATGTCACTCTTCTTAATGAGGGACTGAAATAGCATCGCTCGTTAGAATAGAAAGGGCAGGAGTGATGCAATCGCCACCGTGTGTGGAGAGTTAGTGAATGAATGATTGGATGTTGGCAGTGAAAAAAAAAAGCAGCAATCTTAAATGACTCCAAGGTTTAAAATTTGGATGATCTTAAATAGGGCTATGTCATTTTATGAGACAGAGAAATAGGGAAAAAAGAAAGATATTTAAGGAAAGTTGATGAACTTTGTTTTTATGGCTTTAATACTAAAGAATATACATTCTTTTAAGAATTAATTCATTCAATTTATATTGAACACCTGTTGTTACCAGACATTGTGGTAAACTCTGAGCACACAAATGAAATTGTCTGTCAGACATTCCCTTAAAGAACTCTGTCAACAAATATTCAGGTGACTCAAATGTAAATGGAGTAACAATTCTGTTAGATTCAGTAATAGGAATTTTAAATGGCAACGAGGGTACAAAATTGGAGATGAAATTTAATAAAAACAAATTTGTATGGAAAAACCTGAAGTCTGTTAATAGTGTGACCTGGCTACCTCCCAAATGTATTTTTAAGGTGTATTAATGCAGATATACAATAAAACAAAGATGGAGTACATGTTTGTAAAATAAATAGATGCATAAATGAGAATCCATTGTAATCTTTTCAGGTCACATCTAAAGTATCGTGTTCAATTCTGAGTGTTATATTTTAAGCACTAGTCAACCAGAAAAGTTTAATCCTATGTCAAGTCAAGAGAGTTGAAGGACTTAGTTACAGTTAGGAGAAAGATTGCTTTGAAGTGTCCAGTTCCGATGTTAAAACTGAGGCCATTTATGTAGCAACACTAGGGAAGAAGACTTGATACATCATGAAATGTAACTGTCTAATAAGGGGGGGATGCTATCCTGTGTGAATGAGAGCTGTTCACAGTAAGGCTGGACAAAGGAGAAGTAGTAGAAGGCAGTCCTGTTAATGGCAGTGGACTTTATTTATTGCTTGCATAAGGTTTGCAGGTATGTATTAATATTCTAGCAACCAATCATCTCTTTATTCTAAATCTAAAGGAAAAAGAAACAAAGTGTTATGTTTTATATATATATTTCATCAATTTAAAGACTAAAACAGGATGAAGTAGATTCATAAGATGGCTTTGTGCTCCAATGCTCTGGACATTTTCTTAGGCTATGGGGTTACATTCTTACAGGAAAAGAAAATAAAGAGAATATTAATTTACAAAGTTGGCTGTAGAAAAGGTTATTATGGTTGCATACAGATAAAAAGGTCACATTTAAAGAGTCTTCTATCCTGAAATGTTAAAGAAAAAAACCCCATAGAATTCCTTTAATAAGATTCTGTTAGGAGAACAGATGGAATGTACATTTTAACTCTTTCTATCCCAGTTGAATTTATTCCAGTGTATTTAGCAAAGCTAAACAAATGTCTGTAGGCAGGTCCTACTGATGTTGCAGTTGTTAATAGTTATTCATTTGTCCATTTATTTATCAAACATTTACCAAGGGGCTACTAAAGACCAGGATATAAGGAATAAACACAAAAAGTTATGCCTGCAATAAAACTGAAACTTCAGGAAGGGAGACAGGAAATAAATAGATGATTGTCAGGCAATGCACTAGGTCATATGTCAGAGGTGGGGGGAGCCCTCATGAGGTTCATCAACTCTGCATGAATCTAAGTGTGATTTACTGAATTACTCTTGAAGTCTGACGTTTGGATGGAGGATGGAGGAAAGGACATGCCAGCCTAAGAAAGCAATGTGTACAAATACACCAATACACGAGACTACAGGTCTAAGTGTTTTCAGGGCTCTGTAAATAATTCAATATAACAACACCAACAACAGCGATACCTAATAATTATTTTGTGCTTATTATTTCCAAGGTACCAGTCTAAACACATTATCTGTACTAACTGATCGAATCTTCATTGCAGTCTCGAACAGTCTGGTTCCAAAATCTCCACCTTTAAGTTCCATGTTACAGATTTTTTTTTTTTTAAGATTTTGTTTATTTATTTGACAGAGAGATCACAAGCAGGCAGAGAGGCAGGCAGAGAGAGAGGAGGAAGCAGGCTCCCTGCCGAGCAGAGAGCCTGATGCGGGGCTCGATCCCAGGACTCTGAGATCATGACCCGAGCCGAAGGCAGCGGCTTAACCCACTGAGCCACCCAGGCGCCCCCCATGTTACAGATTTTTGAAGAGATGGCTGGAGAGTTGATGAACTATTGTTTTTGACAGAATGGGAAATTAGATCCCTTAAAACTAAGTGAACAGTGATCGCTGGAACTCAAAGGCGTAGCTGGAATATTTACATGCTTACATGTACATAGTTATAAAAACTTTGGAAAAGTTACATTGTTACAAACACTTTGGAAAAGAGCTTTCTACTTACTGTCTTATAAAATCGCATTGGTTCAACACTTGTTCAGACACAACAGTTTCACTCCTGGGTCTATTCCCTGGAATTACTCTTGAACGTGTGCCCAGGGAGACAAGGAAAAGGATGTTCGTGGCAGCATCTTTGTAACAGCACATACACGCAAAGCAAACACCTAAGTGTTTGTTATCAGCAGGAACAGTAGGAGAGACAGAAACTTTGTGGTAAATGTACAGCTGACCCTTGAACAAGGTGGGTGGGTGGGTGGGTTAGGTTCTCTAACCTCCCACACAGTTGAAATTTTTGACTTCCTCAACACTTAGCTACTAAGAGCCTGTTGTTGACTGGAAGACTTAACTGGTAACATGAATGGTAGATTAACATATTTATTTTTATGCTATATGTATTACATACTGTATTCTTACAAGAAAGTAAAATAGAGAAAAGAAAATGTTATAAGACAACCATCAGGGAGAAAAAAACATTTATAGTACTGTACATGTATTTATTGAAAAAAATCTGTGTTTAACTGGACCCATACAGTTCAAATCTGTGTTGTTCAAGGGTCAACTGTACATAGTAGAATACTATGGCAATAAAAATGAATGAGTTACAGTGCCAGTCTGGATAAATGTCAGGAAGGTTATCCTGAGTAAAAAATGTACATTTCAGAAAGATGAAAGAACACATTTGTGTAAAAGCTTAAAATGTGCTAAAATAAGTGACATATTGCTTAGAGTACAAACATGTATGGTAAAATGATAAGAAAAGCAGGCAGTGACTTTTAAAAATTCAAAATAGTGTTCCCTCTAAAATGAGGACAGGGGAATGAAATATGGCAGGTAGATGTTATAGTACGTTCAGATCACAGTGTTGTATATTCTTCTTAACTTCATACCTTAGATGTATTAGAAATTTTTTTTTTGTATCTACTCAATGATTATCACATTTCATTAATTTTTAGGCCTGGTTTTTCATATTTAATACTTCTGAAGTTGAGTTGAATTTTAAAATTCACAGTATTGTACAAATGTAATGGCCAGCATTTTTCTTTCTTAGTTTATAGAAAATAATGCAGTGCCTTATAATTGAGGGCATTGTAGATCATAAGAAATATAGTAAGAAAAATAATACTCTGAATAATTTTAATAAATGTCCTTGAGACTATGTAGAGAATATGTAGAAGAATGGAAGGCTATGAGTCTGCAGTGGTATTTGGGGCCAGACCACAGAAGAGGTTGCATACCATTGCTGAAACTGTTCTTCCCCTAAGAAATGGGGAGCTATTAATGTTTTTTTATGAAGGAAAAATCACATGATACTCATACATGACTTCTTCAAAATTTAATTATGACATTGTCTAGAACTGATCCTTTTCATACATGCTTCAATTTTCAAACAATAAATATTAACCTTAAAAAAACCCCAGTGAACTTGGATGACAATGAATGCAACATTGGTTTTAAAAAATAATACAGATCCTGTGTGGGGAGGCTGGACTTCCACTCCCATCTGACAGCAAGTAAGTGTCCCTTTCTTTCCCTCTGGGGCCATATCAGAGGAGGACTAGTGAAGTCAGGACTTTCATCATTGCCCAGAGGTAATGAGGTCACCTCTATTGCAGTGCTAAGGTAGACCATATGGGATGCTGGAACTCCTCCTCTGCCTAGCAGTAATGAGGAGCCTTCCTCCTCCCCCTTAATGTCAGTGAATGCTGAGTGAGGCACATGGATGTGTGCCTCCACCTGGCAATAATAAGGCAATGTCTCCTCACCCCCCACCCCCCCCACCCCCTTGCCAAGCTAAAGCAGAAAGTTTAAATAAGATTCAGAGTTTTGTAACATTATTAAAATATTCAAGTTTCAATTAAAAAAAAAAACACACTCAGCATATTAAGAGCCAAGAAGATCTCAAAGTAAATGAAAGAAGACAATCAATAGATGTTAATACTGAGATGACAGAGTGGTTGAATTGTCTGACAAAGTTACTAGGATAGAATATTTCAACAAGCAATTATAAACACATCTGAAACTAATGAAAAATACAGGAAACCTCAGCCACCAAAAAAACATAAAATAAAAAATAGAAGATATAAAGAACCAAGTGGAAATTTTAGGACTGAAAAATACGATAACTGACCAAAACAAAACAAAACTCAGTGGATGGGTTCAACATCAGAATGGAGGGGACAGAGGAATGAATCAGTGAACTAGAAGATAGAACAGTAGAAATTATATAATCTGAACAAGAGAGAGCCTGGACCAAAAAAACCCCAAAAATAAAAACAAAACAAAAAAATAGTCAATCAAACAAACTGAGCCTGGGATATCTGTGGGACTCCAACAAAATTCCCAACATTTCTATCTTTAGAGTTACAGAAGGAGAGCAGAAAGAGAGTGAGCTTGAAAAAATAACCAAGGAAATCATAGCTGAAACTTGCTAAATTTAGCGAGAGGCATAGACCTATCGATTCAAGAAGCTGAAGTGAATCCTCAAAAGCATAAAACCAAAAAAATCCACACCAAGATACATCATAATTAAACTTCTGAAAACGAAAGGCAATAAACAATCTTGAAAGTAGCCAAAGTAAAATGGCACCTTATATATAGGGGGAAAAAAAAGAGAAATGCAACAATTCAGAAGACAGTGGATTTGTCACCGCAAACCACAGAGGCCAAAGGAAGTGGCATAATATTTTTCAGTGGTGATAGAAGAGAAATTTCAGCACCAAATTTTATACCCAGAAAAAAAAAACCCACTTTGAGGAGTAAATCAAGACATTCTCACATGAAAGCAAACTAAGAGAATTTGTCGCCAGCAGATCTATCTTAAAAGAATGGCTTAAAGAAGTTCTCTGAAGGGTGCCTGGGTGGCTCAGTGGGTTAAGCCTCTGCCCTCGGCTCAGGTCGTGATCCCAGGGTCCTGGAATCGAGCCCTGCATCCGGCTCACTGCTCAGCAGGGAGCCTGCTTCCCCCTCTCTCTCTGCCTGCCTCTCTGCCTACTTGAGATCTCTCTCTCTCTGTCAAATAAATAAATAAAATCTTAAAAAAAAAAAAAAAGAAGTTCTCTCGAGAAAGGAAAGGATAAAACAAGGAACCATAGAAGATCATAACAGGAATAAAGAACATGATAAGCAAGAACATTGTTAAGTACAATAGACTGTCCTTTTGTCTTTTCTAAATTATGTTTATGATTGAAGCAAAAGTTATAACACTGATATGATTCTGATTATATGTAGAAGAAATACTTAATTATAAGGAGGGGAAACAAAGGAATGCAAACGTGGATAATATTTCTATACTTAAACAGATAATGATAACACCAGTAGACTGTGATAAACTATGCATAAATAAAAGTATCTAGAGGAAACCAGTAAAAACATATATAAAAATATACACTCAAAAACACTATGGACAAATCAAAATAGAATTTAAAAAAAATTGAAATAACCAATGGAACTTTATGAAGAAGGGAACATAGAATTTAAACCAGGGAGAACAGTCAACAAAAAAATAAAATGGTAGACCGAATCCCTAAGATTTCAGTAATTATGGTAAATGACCTAAATATACCAGTTAAAAGAGACATTAGTTAAAATGGGTTAAAATTACAAATGTGTGTGCTGTTTCACTTCAAATATATGATATAGGAATAAACACTTCATATATATGACATAGAAAGGCTGAAAGTAAAAGAATGAGAAAAGATACATCATGAAAAATGTTAATCGAAGGAGAACAGGAATAACTATATTAGTATCAGTTAGAATAGACCTTAGAACAAAGAAAATTATTAGAAACTGAGAGTCTATCCACTTGAAAGATGTGGCAAACAATAGAGCTGCAAATTAGAGTAAAACTGATAGAACTGAAAGGAGAAATAGACAAATTCACCATTGTGAGTGGTGACTTCAAGACCCTGTCTTGCAATAATTGTTAGAGAAGATGGGACAGAAAGTCATCAGAGCTATAGAATTCAACAACAGTATCACCTAAGAGGATCTAATTGACACTGATAGAACACTTCATTCAGGAACAGCAGGATACACATTTTTTTCAAGTGCCCATGGAACATTCACTAAGATAGACAATAACTTGGTCATAAAACAAACTTCAACAAATTTAAAATAATTGAAATCATGCAGAGTGTATTCTCTAACCAAAATGAAACCAAAAAGAAAGATATTAGGAAAATCTCCAAACACTTGGAAACTAAATAACATACTTCTAAATAATCCATGGGTCACAGAGGAAGACCTCAAAGGAGGTAGAAAAAGTACATTGAAGTGAATGAAAATGAAAACACAGCATATCAAAATTTGTTAAAGGAGTGTTAAAAGGGCAATTTATAGCACTAAAAGCATATGTTAGAAAAGGGGAAAAGTTCAGATCAATAATTTAACATCTCCTATCAAGAACCTGGAAGATAGGGGCGCCTGGGTGGCTCAGTGGGTTAAAGCCTCTGCCTTCAGCTCAGGTCATGATCCCAGGGTCCTGAGATCGAGCCCCGCATCGGGCTCTCTGCTCAGCGGGGAGCCTGCTTCCTCCTCTCTCTCTGCCTGTCTCTCTACCTACTTGTTATCTCTATCTGTCAAATGAATAAATAAAAAAAATCTTAAAAAAAAAAAAAAAAAGAACCTGGAAGATAAGAGCAAATAAACCCAAAGCAAGAAGAAAAAAAATAAAAGCAGAAATGATTGAAATTAAAAATGGAAAAGCAATAGAGAAAATGAATGAAAATAAAAGTTAATTCAATAAAATTTGTACAAATGTAGCAGGACGGACAAAAATAAAAGAAAGGCAACAAAAATCACCAATATCAGAAATGAATAAAAGGAGAAATGCCAGGTTCTAACGATGTTACATTACGGTAAACACAAGAGAATACCAAGGAACCACAGTCCATATGCGCGGACATCCAAATGCTGTAGCAGCATTTGTTAAAATAGTACATGTCCTCCATTGAATTTCTTTTGCATCTTTTTAAAAAATCCATTGGTTGTATTTGTGTGTTTCTATTTTTGGGTCTCTATTCTTTGACCCTTGGTCCTCTTCTGGGTGTTTCTTTTTTTTTTTTTTTTAAAGATTTTATTTATTTATTTGACAGACAGAGATCACAAGTAGGCAGAGAAGCAGGCAGAGAGAGAGAGAGAAGGAAGCAGGCTCCCCGCTGAGCAGAGAGCCCGATGTAGGGCTCGATCCCAGAACCCTGGGATCATGACCGGAGCGGAAGGCAGAGGCTTTAACCCACTGAGCCACCCAGGCGCCCCTTCTGGTTGTTTCTTGATACTACCCTGGAATTAAATGAACATCTCACAGATAGTAATGGTTATAAAGATAAATAAAAGGGTCTTAAAGGAAAATATCTACCTTTGGAAAAGACGGGTGATTTATTTTCTAGACATTGTTTCTGTTCTCTTCGCTATGTCTTATGTAAAATGCCTTGCAGATGCTGAGGGTCATGTACACCTTGTTTAATACAGAACACTGATTCGATAAGAAGCTTTCAGTGTTGAGGTTGTGGGTATTAGACATCAAAAAGCATATTGCTCTTCCTAGAGATGCTTCTGATGGGTTAGAATAGTTAATTCTTACAATCCACAAATCAGATGACCTTGAGGGAAAAGGAGAAGCACTAGAGATATTTTGTTCTCCATCTGAAACCAGGAGACCTGACATTTTCCTGGCACACTCAGCGCCCATCTACTTCAGTAGGAGTGCTATCTGAACTAAGTTCAATAAATGTGAAAAAATAATACTGTATGTGTGAAGGCCTTCTGGAGCCCTGCCTTTGACTCAAGAGTTTCTTCCTCTCATTCCCATAGAATGACACTTTCCTTTTCTTGGAACTAAAAAAAAAAAAAAAAGTTAGTACTTTTTGAAACCAGTTTTGCTGAAAAGGTATTTTCAAATATTTTTCTTTAGAAGGTCTAAGTCATTTTGTAAATAGGTGAGATGAAAAACATGTCTGAACTGGATTGATAGATGATGTTTAAGTTCCTGAGTGAGTCATTTTTATCTTTGGTATCTTTAAAAAAATCTTTTTATCTTTGGTAATTAAATTACATGAACATTTTAGCCAGGGGATTTCATGCCCTGACTTTTAATGTTTGCGAGTACATGATAAACCATGGTCAGAGACTCTTGTGCTGTTTTCCACTGTGGTTAAATACCCACACAAGGAACAGAAATCATATGTTTCTAGACAGACAAGTAAGGTAGATAGATGGCTCTGTCAGTTTTGCCCAAGTTCCTTTCACTTGTCTACTTGACAAGGAGATAAAAATTGACAGCTGCTATACTTAAAGAAAACAAATCTAACAATACAATATGTTTTATGTCTTTTAATAAAAAACAATCCATTTGTGTTGAAGAAGGGGCTTCAAAAATAACATAGCATTACCCTTCATAGCTTGTCATTAATTCATTATCTCAGTCTTTTTTTTTGGTAAGTTTAGAAGATTTCACTTCTTAGTCTTGTCCATCTTTAATATAAGTATTGTTTGTTTCGGGGAGCCTGGATGACTCAGTCTGTTAAGCATCTGCCTTTGGTTCAGGTCATGATTCTGGGGTCCTGGAATCGGGCCCCATGTCGGGCTCCTGTTCAGTGGGGAGTCTGTTTCTCCCTCTCCCTCCCCCTGCTCGTTCTCTGTCTCTCTCAAATAAATAAAATCTTTAAAAAAAAAAGTATTATTTGTTTCAACTATGGCAGTTGGAGGAGAAGGCCGCACAAATAGCCATAGCTTCTCTTAGTGCTGACAGACATTGGTAAATAAATACATGGTATTGATTTTGTGTCCCCAGGGTATGTAATCACACACTATTTCTCTTCTCTTCAATTACTTGGATGGTATTGTAAATATAGACTGTTGGCTAAAGAGAGTTCAGCTGAGAGTGTTATGTATAACTTTGTACACATTTGTCTCCGCTGCCAGAAAAACAGCAGAAGATCCATATTTAATCGCTATATGGGGTAGTAGTGTCCCTTATGTCATAAAACAAATGATTACCCTCTGTGTTCAGGAATCAATATTTAGGGCTCCCCGCCAAAAAAGTTAAAGAAAAATGTATCATTGGATTGTGTGTATTTATACTGCTAAATTAGCATTTCTGGGTATAATAAGGTCATTTCTAACAAAACAAGTAAGAAACCCAAATTCTTCTTCTTTTTTTTTTTTTTTTTTAGATTTTATTTATTTATTTGACAGACAGAGATCACAAGTAGGCAGAGAGGCAGGCAGAGAGAGAGAGGGGGAAGCAGGCTCACTGCTGAGTGGGGAAGCAGGCTCACTGCTGTGCAGGGAGCCCGATGTGGGGCTCGATCCCAGGACCCTGGGATCATGACCTGAGCCGAAGGCAGAGGCTTTAACCCACTGAGCCACCCAGGTGCCCTGAAACCCAAATTCTTAAAGGTGATATTCATTTGGTTTTAAATTTCTTATATTAACACGGCTATGTTTTTGCTCAGCTTGGACTTGACTGAAGGGTGTTTTGAGTTTTTAAGACTGCAACGTGAGTGGGTAAATGTAATGATTCGTTCTTTCTCTTACATATAGAGCCTTTTATAAAAACACCCACAAATTTGTCCTAAAAATCATGCTTATTAATGGTAGGAGGAGGAGGTTGTGTGCTATAATAATCCTTCTTTGATAGCTCTATGCAAGAAGGGCAAAATTGTAAGGTTTTTAAGCTTTGTCATGGCTCCTGTCTCACTGTGTCATCCTGTGGTCATGTGATATGCTCAGGCTCTGGGTGGTTTCAGTTTTTGCACCCATACTCCCATCCTCAAAAGCTACCTGTCCCACGCCCTTCTCACCAGGGTGCTTTCTTCACTATCCAAAATGGCAGCTAGATGCTATGATCAAAGAGGATGTATACACAAGCCTTGCTACAATTCTGTATTATTGTATTTTACAGGTTCCCTCTGGGAAGCAAAAATAAACCCAGGGGTTGATGGCAACATGGGAATTTCAGGTGTTGTGCAAGATATGTAGGTTAATGATTCCATGTGGCTTTTCTGATATCACTCTGATATCATACTGTGTAGAAACCCTGCATTTTCATGGGGTTCAATCTATACTTGACAAATGAGCATGTTTTAAATTAAGGTCATAATCCTGATATTAAAAAATAATGAGAAGTATTAAATCTATGACACATTCTCACTTAATTCTTTTTTTATTTTTGCATTTTTGATATAAGTGTGGTAAATGATATTATAGTAAAAATGCATATGTAACAGATTATGGTTTACAATGAGACCCTCAGTTTTGTGGAATATTCATTAGTACCCTGGCACTTCTTCACCTTTTTCAAAAATTGAATCATTTAAAAAATTGGGGATAGTCCTTACTGTTTCCACCTGTTCCTGGATTGTTGAACATTTATTTATTGGTAAATTTAGGCATATTCCTTGAATTCCAATTGTGCTGCAAACTCTCAGTTTAGGGAGCATGGAAATTTTCATAAAAGGGAAAAGCTGATCATTTGGGATTTGTGAGTGGGTAACAGATATTCTACAAATCTCACACAATTTCTGTATTATTGAAATGAAAACAAGAGGAAAAAAACAAACACACATGCAAATAAAAGCCACAAAACAAGCATCAGCAGATTTAACTGAGAATTACCTTTCCAAACTCTCTGTTCCAAAGCTGACCTTCCTGCAACACCCACTTTCGCTGCACAGCTTCCTCATTTACAAGATCACCTTACGCATCTTTTTCAACAAGGTTTCCTCAGTGTATTCAACCTATTGCTCAACAAACTCTGCAAGGCAGATGGCAAATTTGCATTTAAACACAGTCTGGAAAGGTTTTTGTTTTTTGTTTTTTTTGGTATCAATTCATCGGTTTCATCTTATTAGTTCATCAGCATGGAGTGCCTCTTAACTACAGGGAAGTGTTAACCCAGTTTTAATTATATTCTCCATTTAGAAAGGAGATTCTGCAGTTTTAACCTGCAAAACAGTGTGAAGGATTTCAATTTAGTGGGTGCTTGCAAATGCAATATATAAATTCCTCATTAATGTTGTGTATAATGTAAGTCTCTAAGAAATCCAAGCTCTTAAGTGAGGCATTTTTTGCTTTCTTCTGTCTGATTAATATGAAAGTTAAAGACCTTGAAAATATATGTTTCCAGACAAATATATCATCCAGTTTAGAATAAAATTGGCCTAAGAATTACAAAAAAAAAAAAAAAAAAATGCTGGTCTACAACATTTTTACCACCTTTCTGTAGTTACCAAGTTTTTGTTTTTGTTTTTGTTTACTTTTAACCTGTTCCCTTGTGGTGATAATGTTATTGCAATGATTTTTTATTTATAGTCCATTTAGAACTTCCGTAGTTATGAACAGAACTATGTTGCAGAGCAAACTGTTTGCATTCTGCTCACCATCAACAAATAGTTTTACTACTGGTCCATAGTCATTTTAGTTTTGGCGGTTTTTTACGGTTTCCTGTAAGGTATCAGTTGTTAATTGGTGGCCCTTGGACTGCAAACTGTTTTTTTTTGTTTTTGTTTTTGTTTTTTAAATATGGAATGCTTCACAAATTTGCGTGTCATCCTTATGCAGGGACCAGGCTAATCTCTGTATCATTCCAATTTTACTATATGTGCTGCCAAAGTGAGCACTAACTCAGTGTTTTTATTTTTCCTTTTATTCCATTTGTGTCCTTTCGTGAACATGTCCCTGAAGGTTTTGCTATAAAACTCCAGCAATCTTTTTTATATATAGCCTATTCATTTTAAATGCCTGGACCTGGTTGGCATTTAATGGCATTTAAGTTTGTCTTATTGGCTGTGTAAGTACTTGTAAGAACAGGGATAAGTGGTAAAGATCGAAGTGGCAAAAAAAAGAAAAAAAAAGATAAAAGGTAACCATTTCATGTAAATACAGTATATAGAATGAATCATTTCACAGGGGAAGTGTTAGGTCCCCCAATAATAGGTCTGTGATCAAAGAAGTGAGACTAATACAAAGCGAAGGTCAAGCAAAGCTTTATTTCGCGCCAAGCATCTAGAATCAAACCGACCGTTCGGGGCCGCCTCTTACAGAGAGAGCGAGTGACTCCCAGCCTCACAGACTAACTTTTATAGAGCAAAGGGCATGTGGTTGAGCCTGGCAACGCACAGGTGGCCAATGAGATTGCAACACACAGAGAAAGCTGCCCAGTCATGCTAGGTCCCGCACGGGTGGCCAATTGAATTACAATTCACCCCATAGTAGCTATTTGAACTAGTCTATCACTTGGTCAGAATTGGCGCCCAAAAGGGGGGGGACCACACTCCTTGGTAGCTGGGGAGACAGTATGCCTGCCCCACTGATTGGATGTCTCCACCCGGCCTGACCTGCCCTTGTATTTGGGCTTTGTTACCTGGGACTGGTTTCCGGGACTTGCTTTTTTTTTTTTTTTTTTT